>NC_088713.1:2912500-3212500 GCF_963576615.1 Watersipora subatra
GTGAACATAAGTAAAAGTTTGACTGTATCTACTTTGTCATTCGTAGGCTGTTGTGATGCACGCAAGATGGTTGAAACGCAACGGCAAAAAATTGAGTATTTTGGTATTGGGTGCTTTTAAGCAATGTTCAGGCTCCTCATAGAAATGTATCTCAAAATTAGCGAGGCTAGGTTAGGTTTAACGTAGCTTCTTTTGATCAAACATGCTGTATGATGCCATCGACTTGTTACTGAGTAAAAAATACAAAATAATTTATTACTATGTCATGTTCTCATTACAAGCTGGAACTCAACTATGGCCAATATAACACTCATTATACCCTGTTAACCCTTCTTGTAAAACTACTGCTCCAGACTATCTGAAGTTATCCTGTATTATCAATTATCAATGCCTCAATATTGTATGGTAACTGAACTAGGTAGTGTTCATCTCTCCCTGCTGCCTACTGACATATTTTGATAATTTTATTCTCAGAGCTGTTCCATTGTTTAAAAGCCAAACGAATCACTAAATATCGTAAAACTGGTATTTCTAGCATTGAAAATATTTTAAGGACTAGTGCACTGTAATAATTGCTGTGAAATTAAAATGTGCTTCTTTATGAAACTCAAATTTTGGCACTCTGCTACTTTGACATAAATATTCAAAATACTTCAAAAACACAGCTACACAATCCGAAAATGAATTTCCATTGTTATCTTAAGCAGGTCTGGGGTAGCATGGCTGTGTGGTCTATGGCTATTTAGAGCCTTTGGTTTAAATCCACCGCTGCCAGTTATTTTTAATTGCAGATGTTAAAATACGTAGGTTACAGCAAAAATATGCAAGACATGTAAAGTTAATAAGACAATGGATAAAAGATGGATATGGCATCAACATAATTCTCGCAGACTTTTTATTTTGCTATGGATTGCAGCATTTACCCCATGCTCAACAGTAAGGATAATTTATTTATTTTACTAGAAACTTACATGTACATCAACAATGTTATCTCCCAATAACTTTTTGGAAAACTAAAAATAAGAGTTCTCAGATGGGGAATAAAACTCCGACCACGGCGGTGAGAGCACCAGACCTTAACAACTAGATGACCCGCAAAGGCTGACTGTAGAAAATGATAAGAGATAATCTGAAGTAGAGCAATTGTCATAGAAGATAATTTCTAACAAAATGATTGCCGGAATGTCCTGACTCTTCTATTCTCTCAATAGGATAGTCTGAGCTATGGTGAGTGTATGATAATGCTTAGGCATTCTCTTGTTTCATTGGCTGCTCATTGCTGACTGTACAATTTGTCACAATCAAATACACGAGTAGCAAAGATTTTCAGTGTCACAAAAAGCTCACAGAAAAAGCATTGATAGTTGATGAGGTTGTCCTCTTATCTGACAAAAATGCTCTATTATTAAGCCATTTGAAATTTCATCAATATGGCATCCATCCTTTCCAGACATCACCATGGGAAGCATGGCCGAGTAGTCCTAGGCACAGGTTTTAGGCACCAGGCCGTACGGGTCAATGCCTTTCGGCCCATCAGTACTTTTTTATCATTAATGGTTGATTTCTGGTCAAATGACTAATTGATTGAACAGGTATAGTTTTGTTGCTACTGATGTTAGCATTGAAACCTATCATGTTTTTATTTATTAGGAATGCTTGATGTTTGCTCAGGTTGGCTTGCCATGATAGACTAGCTAAATATAAGTAGGTTTAAAACTGGTATGGTTGCATTTATAATGAAATTCAGAATTAAGTTGTTTTACAAAGATAATTACTTTAAGCGAGTATCAAAAATTACAAGAGTAATGTTAAATATATTATAAAATTATAAATTTTATTTTCATTTAAAAAATATAATTTTAATAAAAAATAATTTAAATTATGTTTGTTTCAGAGATATTCTAGAATAATTTTCAAATTTTCTCTGTAATTTTAAAATTGTAAAGTAAATTTTTGCTAATTTTTAAATAAATCTTACAAACATTTTTTAAGTAGTTCAACTGTTTTACAATTTGTAACTTTCAAAACAGTTAAGTATAAATTTATTTATACAACGGCCAAGAGCAAAATGTTGAAATTGTATTCAACAATCCCATGTTGTCTGCATACCACTCATTGCATATCTGATGTCAGTACTAGTATTTTCAGTGCCTCTTCCTGTAACTCCAGTTTGATTCAGCCCTGCTACTCTTAACATGTAATAATGGTAACTATTTTATATAATTAGCCTTATCAGATATTTTACAAGCAACGGTGCATTTTAGTTTGGTACAACACGCATACAACCTATGCACAACAGGCATACAAGACATACGCACTTGCAACGCAAAAACATTGTGAATACAACGCACAGACACTATCATCACAACGCACGTACAACAGTCAAGAGAAAATAAATAGAATACTTTGCGTATACCTGCCAATACCTTTTTAAATGCCAATGAATATGATTATTTACATATAAAGTATTTAGGTTAATTAGGGCTACATCTGTCTGTTATTTTGTTTTTCAGCCTGAAATCACACTTGGATGTTGACAAAAAAGATTGCATCATAAAGGTTTTGTACTCATGACCTCGTACAATTTGAAATATTTCTGAAACACAGGACCAGATTATGAGATATTTTTGACTTTATTCCCCTTATTTTGTTAGAGGAACAGTTGAAAACTGGCTGGAAAACTCTGACAATTATGCCCTCTGTGCTTATAATTTAATATTTTGTGAAAAAGTGTAAAGTTATCAGCAGACCACCCAGAATATTCGGCACTTGAACTATTAAGAAGTTGTGACACCTTTGAGTTGTTGCGAAAACCATTAGAATACTTCATTTGTATTTTTATGTGCTGACACATTTTTTATCAAGGATACCTTTAGATTTCAATCTCTCACAGAGTTCATCACAGGTTCAAAGGCAATTTTTACTAAAAATCACACAGGATAATTTTATACCTACATTTTAAGTATGTCTGTGGCATTTAACATGTAAGCAAGACTTGCTTATGCAAAGCGCTTAAACTGGGTTTTCAATAATTTGGTGATTTTACATGAATATGCACTGCTACTAATTACGTATGAAAATCAAGGTCCTGAAAGTTTTAAAATTTTCTGTGATATATCTAAAATGAAATTAGTATGCAAAGCTATCAATTTTACCATTTTTAAACACTTTGCAAAGATTAATTTTTGAAATTGACTTCAATGAAGTTAATTTTTTTAAAGACTTCAATCTACCTGTGTAATATTCAGTATAAAAGAAAGATTTTGTAACTGGTATATGCTCATGAAACTTTCAATGCTTTTTTTATTAACTTTTTCACTATTATTAATGCACATACAAAATCTGGAAGCTCGCCAAGGTTATCAAAAGTCAGCCATCTGCTTCTCATTCATAGAAAAATTGTGCGCATATGTGTCAGCACTGTTTTCATAATCACTTTTGACTGACATAGAGATTTTGTATTGTTAATATTACTTTGTGATCAACTAAACTCATGTGTTCCAGACCTAACGCTTGAGAATCTTTAGTGAATATTAGACTACTTCTAGCTATTTATATAACTCAAGGTTTTTGTAGTCTTGATGTAACGTTAATACTTTGTGTCCAACGCCTTGTCTCATGACATTGTCTTATTTGAGAATTAAAATTACAATCCTCGCTCATAAGTTTAAATTTTAGTATAATTAGAGCCGTCTGTCTGTCCTTCTGTTTGTCTGTCTAAAGCTACAGTTTGATGTTACAAAAAGATTGCACCGTAGAAGCTTCAAACACATGACATCGGAAAGCTTGAAATATTTCTAAAACTTGGTAGCAGAGTGTGAGCTAGTTGTGACCTGTGTTTCCAACTGCATAAAGAGAGATCTCATTTGGTTTTCGTGTCATTTTTCTATTTGGGAATTGAAATTATAATCCTTGCTATTGACTGTTACTAACTGCAGAGCAATTATGGCATCACTAACTACACACTGTTAATATTTATTTGATGTAATTATGTTATATTATTTAAAGATAACCCTCATTTATGACACAACCATATTTCTATCACTTTAATTATGGCCCTTGAATGGGTGCTGTTAAAACATTTTCTGAATCCTTTGAATGCCCTTTTCACACGACAAGTACTTAGCTATCATAGGCTACAAATATTAATTATTCATTAAGATCTCAGGCTGTAGCGTTCAATAAGCATCAACATGCTTATGCTTATCTGCTAATAACAATCTCTACCTA
The DNA here is from genome assembly GCF_963576615.1 of Watersipora subatra. NCBI lineage: Eukaryota > Metazoa > Bryozoa > Gymnolaemata > Cheilostomatida > Watersiporidae > Watersipora > Watersipora subatra. The sequence continues at coordinate 2,916,731 of NC_088713.1, forward strand.
AATCTTTCATTGCATACATCAATCAAAGGAAAATCTTGTACTACTTCCTTTAGGTTCTGTAACTAGAAGTCAAAGGTCACATAAATTTGTTAAGTACCTATTTACATAGCAAAAATACTGGCCTACTTTTGTTTTCTTATTCATCACTAGAGGAGTAATTCAACATGTTTGTTTGTTTGTAAACATATTAATTGATTCGATTTTTACAAGTTGCCAGCCTTTGGTTAAATCGTCATTTTACAGATTTCTAAATATATGTTTAAGATAGATTATATTGTTCTTGAATCTAAGGCTAAAACAGTATTTTCAAGGGTGGAAATTTACCTTTTAAAGTAGCTGAATGGTAAGCTATGTTATTTAGATTTACCAAAACTGCTGAAGTGCTGAACTCTTATTTCTAACTTTCTCACTTACTAGTTTTCATGCTTGGTGATATTTTGGGAGTTGATTAAATTTAAATTACACTCTGCATTTAATTTTTAGGAAGTTTTACTAAGCAAGATTTTTCTCAGCGAAACATTAATTTTTACTCACTTTGGATTGATGCTTTAGAGATATGATTTTCACATAGGGTGTGAGAGGTTCCAGATTGGAATCTTAGTAAAGATCAATCACCTTTTCAAGGTTTTTATGGATGTGGGTTTCAGTATATATGCTTTGTGGTTGTTTTGCAAAGATTGCCGATAGCAAACATTTTTGCCTTGTAAGGTTTTTTTACACCATTTATAGATTGATGATCTGGGGTATGGATTCTTGCTTTGAGTTCGAAAGGTCCCAGGTTCACAACCTGGGTGAACCGGCCTATGTTTTAAGGCTTAGCTCCCCAATATGTCAAACCAGTAATAAATTTAAGATCCTTATTTTGATTTAGTGGCTATGTTCCTACGAATAAAGCAGATTATTTACGTGTCTCATATATGATTCAAATTTCAACCAGTCAGGATGAAAAAGATTGCTACCTCTGTGTCACAGAGATTTTTGGTATTGGTTACTTTTGAGAGTGGCCAACTCCCGCATAAAAGTGCATCTTAAAAAGGGCCAGGCTAGGTTAAGTGGAATCTTATTTCTTTGGATCTGATCTGCTGGCTGATGTCATTGTTTTTTTTTAGTTTAAATTATAATCTTTTTCATTACCTAATACATGTTTTCACTGAGAGCTGGAACTCAATTATGGCAGACAACACCATTTGTATTTTATTAATCCTTATTTACAAACTATTGCTCTCAAATGTTTGAAGTTGTCTTCTAATATCACTTATTAACTGTTCAATAGACTCAAATGATCCAGAAAGTGTGTCAACCAATCCCTGCTACCTACCAGTGTATTTTGACACTTTTTGTCTCAGAGCCGCTCCACCAATCAAAATCCATATGAACCACTAAATATCTTAAAATTGTTGTTTTTAGTGTCGAACAATGTTTGAGGACTGGAGCTCTTACAGTATATAGTTGATAAGAAATGGAGTTTGCTATTCTTAAGAGTTAAAATAGCATAAGTACAAGATAACTTTGGTAACAATTGCTTGACTATATATCAACCAATTATTATTCTATTAGAAGTTGTCTCCTCTCATGATAGAGATGATACGACTTGTCATTTTCCTTGTGAATGAGAATACAGCCTACAGTCACTTTTTAGTTAACAATCTTTTTGAGAGAAACAAGTGCTACTATTTTCACTAGAGATCACATGTCACGCTACTGGAAATTGATTTTGACTAACTATCAATATCTTGAGTAGTTAACCAAATGGCTTTATCTGTTTATTCACAAGGCATATCAGTAATTGATATAGAATAAAATAATATGAGTGCAAGGCAAATTTCGTGAAAGTGCCTTGACTGTATAGCTTCAAAATATTAATATTTTGGAAGTTGGCATCACCTGTAATAGAGATTGTCCCACTTGTCATTCACTGTGTGAAAGAAAACATGGACAGTTGTTTGACAGACTAATTACTAGTAGAAAATTTATCAAAAGAAAGCTTATGCTACTATTGTTATAGGAAAGCATGCATAGGTCTCACTGAAAATTGAGTACGGCGATCTGTCAGTTCTTTATGTTGACTAACTGCACCAAGTGCTTATGTTTGACTTTCTCTGCTGTATCATTCAATCATTGTTTATGTCTCTCAACTTATTTTTATGAAAGGTTCTGTAGATGTTTAAGCTCTGCTGCCTTCACATACATACCCAAATTAACCAAAAAACTTAGCTGCACAAATTTATTATGATATTCAACTGCTTTCCATAAGGAGGCCATGACATGCTTTCTTGTTTCCAATGATAAACTTCATGCTAAGCTTATCATGATAGGAAGCTATTATGACTTGCAGGGTAAGTGCGCAATTTACAGTTTCAGTTATATAACCCATGTATCTATTAACTAATATTTTTAGTCCAAAAAAAGTTCTTATTAGGATTTGTCAGTCCCATCAGTAAAAGTAGTTAGAAGCCTTAAAAAAGTAACAGAATTATTTGCTCATTCAACTGAACCTGTTCATAATTATTAAAACATTGTATTATGCTTGCTAACCATTAGCACTTTGTTGTCATTCTTGGTTGTCTTCTGGTCAAATGCCTGATCAATTAAACATGTATTGTTTTATTGTGGCTGAGGCTAACAAGGAAATCTATCATATTTGTCTATGTTACAGCTGCTTTATTTTTGAAATTGCTGGCTCACCATGATTGGCCAACTAATCGTTGCTAAGATGTGGCTAGCAAAGTTTGGAACAGGTTTAAAACGATTATGGCTAGATTTATAACATTACTAGGCGAATGATGGTTATTCCACAGGTAAGAAGAAAGTGTTTGCAAAAAAATTCTTATTCACGAGCAATTGCTATTCTCAGGGTTGATACTCTGAAAGAAATACCCACCTGACTAGGCCCAGACTTAGCTATTGTACCCCCAATCACCTGGTTGATTGATCAATTTGAAATACACCCCTTAAACACTGGGAGTTTCTTAGGTGCGTCCAGGTTCCACGGCCTGCTAAACATCCAATATGATTAAGAAACTATAAAAATTATTTCCACTAGACCTTAGCATATGTATCCCCTATGTCTTTAGGAGAACACCTAATCAGGCCAATCCATGAAATAAATTGTTCAGCAAAGTTTAGTAAACGTTATTTGGGCCCTCTAAAGTAGCAAACTCCCTGAAAGTGCCCCATGGTCTGAAAACCCCCTAAGACGCAATTTTGGGTTGAACCTAATGGGCCTTTTGAGGGTAGTATCAAGCTTAGGTTGCTTGCTGTTTAGCAAGCTGCTAACTAGCGTTTGTTAATTTTTAATTAGCAAATGCTAATTAGCAATCGCTAATTGAGTACACTTTGCCATATGAGTTCTATTATAGAACTCATATGGCAAAGGGTATATGTGTAAAGTAATTTTGGTGGAGGCTCCTTAACTGTATAGATCCAAAATAATAATGTATTGGAAGTCGTCACTACTCGTGCTAGAGATAGTCACTTGTCCGTCATTTGCAAAATAAAAATGCAGGCTAGACATACATGTAACTTACTAGTTTGCAATATTTTCAAGATAAGCAAGTGCTAATGTAGTTATCCAAAATTATGTGTCCTGCTGGAAATTGATTAGGGCAATGTGTCAAGCTGACAGTCTGTATAAAATGTATACGCTTGACCTGATCAACTATTTTCATTCAATCATCACTTATCATCACATCTTCTGCAATCTATTGTAGAAGATATATTCATGTAACGAGTCTGCATTAAATTAACAAACAGGAGTTGTTCACTGTTTTGTTTTTGGCTAGTGTAAGTAGTTTTTAATGAATTCACCATCTGTTAAGTCTTATCTGGTGGGTACATAATCAGTCGTTTGAGAATGTATCATTGAGATGGAATGTATTTATTGCTTACGTACCTGATCTGTAATTTGATTCTTTAGAAAAATTGAGAGATTTTTAAAGAAAGCAGCAGAATCATTAGCTCCTTTAACTGAACCTGCTCGTGGCTACTGCAACCACCGAGTATGCTATACTATAGTATAGTTAAAAGGTCTATGGTTACAAGTAACGATTGTTACGCTGGCCCAAAATGTGAGTATGATTTTAATAAAGATACTAGTAAAAATGTTGCTTTTTAGGTGAGTTACACAAATTAATTAGGTAATTACTCTATTACCAGTGCAATGCCGTGCATTCGGCTAGTTAACTATAAGTACAGCAAATACAGGCTCATGTGCAAGTATATAAACTACATGCATAGCCCAATCTTTAATAAGATAAATTGCAATATGAAAAAAAGGCTCAAATGTTGCAAATAAAATATGACAATGTTTCAGTGTGCCTGTAGCAGATGTTGACACAGGTTTTTGTGAATATAGTTTGGTAAATGATGAGACAACTCCAAAAAGACTTACAATTATGGTGAAACAAAATCATTTCCTACTTTGTTTCAGGCAAACAATGCGAAACCGATCATACAACATCACAATTCTAAAGTTATATGAAAAGACAACTCAGAAAATTTATGTTCTAGAACGTATCTATAAAATAGTTTATTTTAAGATTTCAATAGAGTACTTTGACAACACAGGGTGTTGTTAAAATCAAAAAACATTTAAGACAAACAATCGCCTAAAACAAAAAGGGGTGATACGAGAGAAACACAAAGGGGAACTGAGTTCAGAAAAAGTATCCCAAGTATTGAATAGAAAATTATACTAGAGTTTCTGGAAAAGAAGGAGTTGCTCCCCGGCATAAGGCAAGTTTTCTTAAAGTGTTGCCAGGATTCCAAGTTACTACTGCTTTTCTAACACCTTAGGAAAGATATACGTAATAAACAAATAAAGAAGCGTGGCTCACTTGCATATTTTAGTGCAAATAAAATCAAACATTTTTGTGAGCGCTCTTGTGCAACTCATTTGGCCGTCTACAGATACTAACTTACAAAATATTTAACAAAAGACCAAAAAGCAAACTCAAAAGAATAATCATTGTAAAAGAGAGATAACACATTCATTAGTAACTTGCTTTGCTATAATGAGACAAGTTCAGTTTACTAGCATCAAATCTATCAGGGGTGTACATCAGGCCCGTATTCCCTGGTGCAGCTGGCCGACTGAGCTGCCCCAACTTTTTAGTGATTTTTGGCGGCTAAGTACTAAGAATTTCAGTCTACGCTTATTCACTTGGAATTTCCACTAACCAATTTAGAAGCAACTAGCATTTTATATTGTCTCCGTGGTCATCTCATCATATGAGTGATCTTGTGAGACTTTGTTAAGACTTGGAAACCAAACTTTATTGCTTAAAGTAGGGGTGTGAAAAAGACCCTCAAACTTTCATTTTCCTTATCATAACAAAACCGCATAAAAACATCAATGAGGAGCGCTGTGGGGCAGGCTCATCTAAATAATCCTCTAATATTACACATATATAAAGATGTTGAAATAGATACAAAATCAATTGTGAAAGATGTCTGCCATAGACTCATGCAATGGACAGAACAAGAGCTATTGCAATAAAAAAGTAATTGCTCTTTCTATGTCAATGTTCTTTACATAAATCTGTAGTGTCATGAGTTTTTATTGTTCGTTGAATAAAGAAAATGTTTTGCCTACCATGAACTATAAACAATATATTTATCTAGATTTTGATGCTTACAATCGATTGCATTTATGCATACTTTGAAGGTTGTTGATGCTTAAAAGGTCCAGAGCTTTGTAGCGCTGCCCTCCAACCCTGTTGGGAGGCTTACAACGCTCCAACACCCAGGTGATCATAACTAGTCGCCTAACATTTGTCGCTTCAACTTGCAATCAGGGAGAACAGGCGTAGGGCAGATCAACTTGCTCTGAATATAAAAGGGGTCAGCTAAATATGATCAAAAAACGTTAGACTAGCAGCAAAACTACTTTTACTAACTTTATGTTATGACAAGAATTTCATCTTTCAATTTACTTCGAGAACAGTATTGGATTTGTCCTCTCTTGGTTTGCTCACATTTGATAACATAATATTTGACATTGAAAAAATTGTTCACTTTATAGAACAAATGAATATATAAAAAGGTGTCTGTTACATTTGTATTTCATAAATTATGTGAAAAAAAATATCACTGGATAGCAACAATAGCATGAGTAATTCTTAGCCTGGGATCACTGGCTATGAGCGACAGGAGCTAATAGGCAACAATGACCATTAGACAATGGCTGCTCTCTATATCTGCTACATTCTCTTTCGATTTACACATTTCTTACATATGCACGTATGCATATGTGGGGGTCCTACCACACAAAGTTGTCGTCAGAATAGTCACTTTTAAAATCACTGTCGTCACTTTTAAAATCACTGCCACCTTTTTCAAGTTGGTAACCAAAACAACCTATTGTTTCACATTTGTTATTTTAATACAAATATTCATTCTGGTGGCGCTGAATTGCGTTAAAACCCTGAAACTTGCTCAGTTTGAACTTCTGCTAACCAAAAGCAAGGCTCAACCAGCGACCTTACAAAACTATTAGTAATGTTTGGGAGCGTTGCTGATTACTTCGCGAAAAGTGACAGCCGTCTCAGGCTTTTAGGGCTACATTTCTTGTACTGAAAATAGACCAAGATTGTCTTTAATAATCACTATCAGTCACAGACTTGGAAACGGATTTTCTGTCAATGTCGTGGCATTTCATTGCTGTTTACTTTAATTATTTGACAGTCTATAAATGCTGGACCAGATGCTTTAAACCAAAACTAGTGAAGTTTCGGTTGAACGTGATGATTTATGGACAAATAATAAGTTAGTAAAGTTACGGCTACATGTAACAAATTTTTCGTGGATTCTAACCGAAATCACGAAATGATTGAAACACACAGAATTATTCTGCACCGCTAGAATCGTTCTAGCGAGCACGATTCTAGCAGCTTTTGCAATTAGTATAGTGCAAGAGACTTATAATGACACACAGTAAAAGTATAAGCGCAATTCAACATAGTACACACGATGCAACTGCTTAGTTTGCGTTATTGAATGTATTTATTGTTTGGACGCTTTGGCTACAAATTGTTTATTTTCTAATTGTATTTCCTTTTTAGCAGCAAAAGTGTTGTGGTAGAAAATTTTGACATCTTTAGCGCAATCAAATCGGTTGCATCGCATTTACCATGGTAAATTTCCGTAATATATATTTTTGCGTGTCGCATTATGTTCTCGGACTACATAATTATTTTGCTAGAATCGTGCTCGCTCACCAAGAATAGCGCAACTTGAACAGTTACATCGAGTGTTCTATGTTGAATTGCCTTCGTACTTTTATTGTGTGTCACCATACATGTCTTGGACTAGACTAAATGCTAAAGCTGCTAGAATCGTGCTCGCTAATAATTTGTTTACAGTAATCTGTTAAAAGCGTTTCACCAACGAACTCGGTGGGCATGTACAGCCCAAATAATTCTGTAAATTTCGACCGATTAATTATGCGTTTTTCGTGAATTCGGCCAGAACTAAGAACCAACGAAAAATTCGTTACGTGTCACTGCACTTTCAGTAATCCTACTTACACAATCATTGTCACCTACATTGATAAATGGTCGTCTCGTCTGTCATTTTTTAAATGTCCCTGTCGTCGGGTCGTCAGAATCATCACAAAACATGGGAGGACCCCCATAGGTGAGAAATGTGTAAAGAGGTTTCCGAGATTTTCATCATCGAGATTATCGCTATTGAGATTGTCACTCGTGTATGTGATTGCACATACGATAGTATGAGTGTTAGGCAACCAAAAGGTTGTGGGTTCAAATCTCTGACGAGTCAATCCTTTTTTCAACTTACAACCATGGCTTTAGACAGACATGGTTTGTTTAAAGTAATAAAGATTATAGAAAATATTCAGCACAATAAGAGTTGCTCTCACATGACTATTCATTATTTAATTATTCTTTTTTTTTAAACAATGGCAATGATTCGCTTTTATGTATCTACTGCAGACATTAACATACGTTTTTGTGAGCCTTGTTTGGTAACATTGATTAGACAACTCCAAGAAGACATACAAATATTGTAGTACAAATCATATCTTGCTTTTTATTTTAGACAAACAATACAGCACTGCTTGTAATACTTCACTGACCAGAAGTCATGAGAAAAGACAACTCCTTAGAAATGCACCATAAAATTATCTCTCAAGATTTTAATAGAATACCAAATATAACTTTGAGAGTTATTGCAGTTATCTAAAAAATTAATTTAATGAGTCCACCACAATTTAACTTATAAAGCAAAAAACTTGACATAACCTTTATTTTAATAAACTTGAACTAAAATTAAAACTAGTGAGAAAGTTCAAATGTTTTAAAATTCAACCAAACTTTATGCATTCAATAATTTAAGATTACCTTGTAAACTAGGTTGAAAATTACATAAACCTATCAGTTATTGGGAAGCACTCACACATTCCATGTCTCTCTATGTGTCTTATTACTTTCTGAGTGGCTATTCACCCTCTGCTTGTCCAGCCATTGTCTCCTTGACTAGCCATCTTGTTCATGTCCAACCACTTATTGTTCGACCAGTTTCACCTTTTCCTGACATACCTAACCCTCTTCTACCAATACATTTGCAGTATTAAACACTAATTTAGACAATATATTTCAATAGGTAACATTGCCTTAGCCATCAAGCCAAAGGATTAAATGTTGAGTATTGACTTAGCAGCCATTAGGCCAGATTACGAACTCATATCAAATACATAGTGAAACTCAAGGGCTAAACAGCTGCAGTCAAGACACACCATTGCTAGTAAGCAACACATTGAACCAAAGATTCAAAAGACAACTGAGAGAAGACCTTGATCTTACGACGATCCTGAGATTTTAGCTGGTTCTACCGTAACTAAGGTATATTTAGAATGATACGCCCAGTGATAAAAATCTAAGCGCTGGTATTTTTGTTGCCATGGCAGAAGTGTGACCAGCAGCAGCCCCTTTCATGTTAGCAGCATGAGCAGTACTGCTGGTGTTTGAATGCATGATATGGTACAGCATGTTATTTTGAGTGCCTAAACACAATTTGGTAGCCAATCAGAGCTTATATTACAAAATTATGAATATTATTTCCTGGTACGCCATGAATTTGCTTGTTTGCAGATGGTTGGTTGAATAGGACACCATTTCCTAAAACGCATGGATTCGCTCGTTTGGTCACCATTCATTTTTATTAAAAATTGCTAGTTTCAACAATGTGGCATTTCATAAGCAATAAAAATTCAGGGCTGTATCCTCCAATACTGCAGCTACTGCCATGGCAGTACCTTTTTTTAAGGCTCAAAATTTTGGAATTCACATCACTTTTGATTGATTTTAACCCTTTGGCTGGGGAAACGACCACAATGTCGTTTATCGGCTACGTGGGAAACTACATTTATGTCGCTTTAAGCTGTTGTCTAGTAACTTTAAACAAAATATATGAATGCTAGTAAGTTTGAAATATCATCAACAATATATTATTCCATGAATTACAATATGAAACGAATATCTGAAATGCGTTGCTTTGTGTTAAAAGCTAAACAAATCGCGCCTCCTTGGAAAATAATTGAAGTTGGAAAAACTAGTCAACATCGGCTCAACTTTCAAAACGGTAAAATAAAAAATTATTTGATCCTGCGAACCTTAGTAATTTTTTGTCAGATCAGAATAAAAATGATTTAGATGATAGAAATGAAGTAAACTTTTTGAACTTTTATTATACTTGGAATATACAGAGAAAAACGATTGTTATGGTAGCTTGCACGGCCATGTTGTAGCGTTGGGCTCTACCGAAAGAAATGCTTCCAAGCATTTCATACAAAGACAATTGTACATGGTTGTATTTTTTTGTAGAAGTAGATATGTAAATGAATGCTTATGTACAAAATATTTTGTTCATAAAAATAAATTTAAGTTTGAGCTATGCATGTAACATGCATAGCTCAAACTTGAATCTACTACTTGCTCAGTATTATAGACTATTATAGTATAAGTGCATTATTTTTACTATAGTGTTCTATTAATTTACCTTTTAACCTCTACAGCATTATTTAATTAATTTATTTCATAGGAGACTACTCGTCTCCTACACATTCAGCATTGTACCTGATGATAATTCTACCTCATGCTAGCTTTGGCCAACCCCTTTAGCAGCTTTCATTTGCATTATATTTTTAATAAGCGTTGTTAAAGACAATCTCAATAAACAGTTTTATATTTAGAAAACTGGATTATAATGTCAAATTTGCTCTTAGAACATGTGCTCCATCAGGAGCCAAGTGTGCTAGGTTTGTACCATTTTGACCATTAGGTTTATAATCTGGAAAGGTAATCACCAGAAGCAAAAGTTTTAATTTTGTTCTTCATAAACTATGGAACATTTATGATGCAATGCGGATGGTAGATCCATGTTTTCAACTGTTTTTACCATTTGTAGTTTTGCTAGGCTTTCTTAATAATCTCTAACTCCCTGTATCTCACAGGATGACCGGCTGAAACTTCATGCAATGCTCTATGAACCCCTATATAAGTCCTGATATAAACATGATTATTCACCCTTGTTATACGCTACGTTTAGCCATACCTTTTTATTTCATGTAGTTTTTTGTTTCTCATTGTTGGAAGGCTATTTTTGGGTGCCACTGAAGAAGAACAACTGGTATTATTGGAAAAACATCAATGCATGCAAACTCAAGAATTAGAAGTACAGTTGCTTCATTTCTTTCAATTGTCATTGATGCGTCTTGCTTACAATTTAAGAGTGGCTCCCACCATCACAGATGTTTGTATTTTGTGGTTGAGCTCTAAGACTTCATGAGGGTATTCTCTCTAACATTTTGTGCTGCGATTGTTAGTATGACCTCTGACCATACTGTTTATCTTTCCACCTACTGGTTACACATTTGACCTACAAAAGATCTAGGCGGTAAGCTGCTAACATCATAGTATATTTAAAAGTCAGAGGTATATGTCCATAATATCAATATTCATAATAAACTACAGTCAGTTTCCTGTTAGTCCTGCATACTATTGACATTGAGTAAATTCTACTGAAACGTATCAATAGAGTGAGGCGACCTTCATGGTAGTTTTATGAAATTACTCATCATGTGTCTACTTATATGAGCATATAACAAAGAATATCACAGAATTGCAAAAACATGCAAAATTTTTGACAGAATAAAATATTCCGGCATCAAAAATATCGTATAAAAATTTGAAAGACTGAAAGTTTATAAACTGGCAATTTGTAAGTGTCAAAACTAACTGGAACTAATATTGGAGAACAAATGAGGCTATAAACGAAAATGAAGTCAATGAGTTTATGAGTTGACCCTGCAGTAATACATGAATGAAATCTCATTTAATAAACTGTAATTTGACCTGCCGCCGGAGAGGCAATCTGCTTGTCACATCTGCACTGTCTGTTTTTCCCTTTGAGTACCAAGTGATAAAGGTTTGATTTTATGTCAGTCATTGGGACACAACTCTAAAAAATGAATGAAATGGTTCAGAGAATATAAATTGACAATAGATAAATAAAACATAGGCCTACAAGACACTAGACATATACGTTTAAAATGGGCAAGATGTGTACGGAAAAAAATCTAACAATTGGCCAATCAGGGGTCAACTTACAGAGCCAAGAAAACAATCGACTAATGAAGACCTCTATGAGGGAATATCTAATGCTAAGAGTGACTAAATGTTAATTCTAATACGATATAAATAAATCTACAATTATTTGATAGTAATAATAATATAATAATTAATATTTAATCTAATATTATTTTTAAAGTGATATAAATAAGTCTATGACTAAAAACCGAATGCTACAAGGTTACGAATATACATATATTGGACTAAAATCTTTAAACCTTTGAACTCTGGACAACCATGTCAGAGTGTGTCAGTAAATGTGGGCAATTTGTCCAACAGTCTCAGGTTTTAAACCTTTTATTAAATAAGTCTAAATGTGTTTATAATACAATGATATTTGATAAAACACTTGTAACAAAAAGTCGGGAAACCCACAGCAATTGTCATCAAACGGCAAAAAACAGTATTTCACCATTTTCTAGGCTAAAACTATAAATATTTGTACAGATTCCAAAACTCGAAAAAATATATACAGTAGCATCCTATCCATCGACTGAACATCATCATCATTGAATGGCTCAAAATAAACTTAATATTTATAATTCGTAGCATAAAACTCTTCATCTGCATCATAATCATACATGACCTCCCAACATGCGAGTCATATAGGTATTCATATACACTAGCATCATCTATATCAAGCAAACTTTCATCATTATTTCATGAATCAGAATAAACTGGATAATTAGTTTAGCATCATAAAATTCTTTTTTTGCGGCACAATCATTTATGACATATTACCAAACAAGTTGTATCGATTTGTTTGCAACAGTGTTCTAATAAAATTTGTTATTAAAACGAAAAAAGAGAGTAAAGAGATTTGAAAACTTTACAAATGGAATCGTTACAAACGGAAGCAAAAGTTTCTGGTCTAACATACTATGCAAGAATTAATTTGGTTGATCAGGCTGTTACCTAGAAACAGTTTTTGTAAACAGAGCTATGTGAATGCTAGCATCCCAGTTGCTAGGGTTGCTGACACCTAGCAGCTGGAATACTGGCAAGCTAAAAGCCTTAAGTCTTTTAGCTTAACCCGTAGAGTTTAAGGGGGTTAAGCAAAAAACCTTAAGCCTTTTAGCTTAACCCATAGAGGTTAAGCCAAAAGCCTAAAGGCTTTTAGCTTAACCTTTTTGTGGTGCGGGAAACCAGATGACCGGTTTATGACAGCTAGGAGAGGATTACGGCATCTTAACTGCGAGAACCAAAAGAGAAGGAAGCAATAACTAGGAACTAAGAACCAGGTACGTTAGATGGTGTCAAGAGTGGCGACTACAAGGAGAATCAGTAAGTCAATGATAATAGTAGCGATACTAATAAAAAATAAGGCAATAGTAAATAATTGATGATAATAGAGAGAATTTGTGAGAATAATAGTTGAAGAAAGAAATAAAAAATGATAAGCTATACAATAGTGAATAATTGAGGATAATAACCTGGAAAATGAGTGACAGACCCAATAATATTATTTTTGGGAAGGGGGTTAAGACACCCGAACTGAGACGAGAAGCAGGAGCTGAATTGGAAGGATGGAGGAGATGTATTAAGAGATTTAAATAGTGATTGTGTCTGCGGGATTGAAAAGAAAGGAACACACCAAAGCGACAAGAAAAGTAGAATCAGGAGATTACGATTTAGAACAAAAGAAGGCAGAGTTTCTGTTAGACTGCATGGGAGAGAAGGGGTATGATATTTTTGAAACATGGGATATAGAGGTTGATGCCATGCAATACGACGTCATCAAAGAAAAATTTGACGATAATTTTTCTGAGAAAAATATAGTAGCAACGAAACACAGATTATTTACTATAAAACAGGATAATGATGAAGATTTATGCAGGTCTATAGAAAGAATAAAAAGGGCAGCAAAACAATGCAGGCTGGAGGAGTTAGAGAAAGATCTAATACTGCAGGTTTTGATAATGGCTATGAATGATGATAAAATGAGAAAAGAGTTGTTACTTAAGAAGAATATTATCCTAGAGAAGGCAAGAGCCAGGTGCAGTCAGTACAAATTGGCCACAATAGCAGCGGGGATAATAACAACATAGGAAAAAGAAACGATAGATCAAGTAGTAGGAGAAAAAGAAGATGATGAGGTAATACAAAATATAAGAGATAGAGCTGATGGAGGAGCAAGAAACAAAAGTAATATCGGTACAGGGAGATCAAGAGTGCAACGCTATACATGCAATGGATTCGGACACATATCAAAAGATTGCTTCAGAAATGAAGGAACTGGGTATAATAGAGGATACAGAGGACAAAACCTAACCAGGGGGAAGCACTCTAAGAATAAATGATGAAAGGTCACCTATCACATGCTATGCTTGCTCGAGAACATGACACATGGCAAGAAGCTGTCTTAACCGGCTAACGGATAAGAAAATAAGCATCGTTGAGAATGATGCCTCGGAATATTTAAAAGATTCATTATGACTAAAAGAGAATTTAAAAAGGTTTAAAACAGCCAATGACTTCCTAATCAGCTTGAAAACTAGAAACAAATATATAAACTTCGATATAGACACATGAACTGATGTAACAGTTATGAGTGAAGCAACAGCAAGGAGGATAAACTGCAAGACTGAGCCAACTAAACGAGTACTGAAAGGGGCAGATGGTAAGAGGTTAGAGACAGTAGGCGAGTCAAAAATTGAGTTGATATCAAAGAGAGGACAAAGAATAATAGCGAGGACCAGTGTTATGAAGGGAAACAATAGTAATCTGTTAGGGAAACCGGAAATAATAAAGTTAGGGCTAGTTAAGACAATTCAAAAAGTGACTAAGATAGAGGACAAGATGGCAAAGAAATACCCAAATTTATTCAAAGAGCTTGGAACACTACCAGACGTGTTCCGGATAAATTTAAAAGAAGATTCGACATTGGTGTGTCTCCAAGTGCCAAAGAGGTTGCCAATAGGTCTGAAGGATGCAACGAAACAGGAAATAGCAAGGATGGAAAAATTAGGAATAATAAAGAAAGTTGAGAAACCAACAAAGTGGTGTTCGGGAATGGTAGTAGCACCAAAAAGTAAGGGAAAGGTCCGAATTTGTGTGGATCTGACGCAACTAAACAAGAGTGTACTGAGAAAAAATTTCTCACTGCCTACATTAGAAGAAACAAATGCTGAGCTAGAAGACAGCGTCATTTTTAGAAAAATTGATGCTAATTCAGGATTTTGGCAGACAGAATTAGCGGAAGAGTCAAGAGAGCTTACTACATTCATTACACCATTTGGTAGGTATATGTTTCAGCTGATGCCGTTCGGTATTTCGGCAGCTCCAGAATTCTTCCAATGCCAAGTGAGTAAGATAATAGGACAACAACAGGGAGTTGTTTGCATGATGGATGACATTCTGGTATTAGGAAAGAACAAAGAAGAACACGATATAAGGTTTCACGAAGTGCTAGACAAGCCTAATCGAGCAGGGTTGACACTTAATTGAGATAAATGTCCATTTGGAGTTGATGAAGTTAAGTTTTTAGGTCATATTCTAAATAAAGAAGGAATTCGGATAGATCCAGGGAAAGATAAAGCAATCAAGGAGATGCCAGCACCTAAATAGACAAGAAGAGTTTGAGAAGTTTCTTGGTGATGGTGAACTATTTAGGAAGGTTTAACCCATTGTTAGCAGAAGTGGAAAGACCATTGAGACTATTAGACAAAAACAATGCAGCATGGTGCTGGAATGAGGAACAGCAGAAGGGTTTTGAAAAAATTAAGGAGATCATCTCTACAGCACCAGTCTTGACTTTATTTGACAATAGTAGCCAACACAGGATAACAGCGGATGCTAGTAAACATACATTGGAAGCAGCTTTGCTGCAGATGAATAGAGAAGGGAGATGGCAACCGGTAGCCTATGCCTCAAGAAAAATGAGTGAAGCAGAGCAAAAGTATGGACAAATGGAGAAGGAGGCACTGGCTCTAGCGTGGGCATGTGACAAATTCAATTTCTACTTGGTGGGGAAAGACTTTGAAGTTGAAACTGATCATAAGCCACTGGTTCCGTTGTTGGGAAATAAAGATTTGTCAGACTTGCCACTCTCTAAAGATTTAATATGAGGATGATGAGGTACAGATATAATATTTTCCACACACCGGGTGATAAGATGCTTCTAGAAAACTTGTTATCAAGCCCAGCATCAAGAAGAGATGAAATAAAATTAAAAAGAGTAGAAGATCATGCTAGTAGGATAGTAGCAGCAATAGAGGATGTTCTAATAGAGAAAATTAAAGGGTATGTGGAAACAGATGAAACGTATCAGACAGTGATGAAAGGAATAGAAACAGGATGGAAATATGCAATATGTGGTGAACCAAAAAAGTTGAAGGAAAAGAAAGATGAGCTCAGTGTGGTGAATGGAATGATTATGTGGAACGCCAGAGTTTACATACCTATAAATATGAGACAGGAAATAATGGAAAAGCTTCATAGTGGACATCAGGGCCAGGTCAAGACGTACCGAAGGTGTCAAGATTCAGTGTGGTGGCCAGGGATTAGAAAAGAAATAATAGAGATAGTGGAACGCTGTGAAGCATGTATAAAAGATAGAAGGATATCACATGAACCGATGAGTAACACTCCATTACCGGAGAAGCCTCGGCAAGAGATCAGAACAGACTTGTTTGAGTTCGAAGGAAAGCACTACGTTATTTTCTTAGACTATTACTCAAAATGGATAAAGGTAGTTCAGATGAATAATCAAATAGGAAGATAATTGGCGTTGAAACTTGCAGGAATAATAGCAAGGTTGGGAGCCCCATTGAAAGTACGTAGCAATAATGGACCATGTTACAACTCACCTGAATGGAGGGAAATTTTGAAAAGGTACAACACAGTAGGAGAAACTAGTAGTCCTAGATATCTTGAAAGTGATGGTTTAGCAGAAAGAGCGGTAAGGACAATAAAAAGTCTGTGGAGGAAAGAGAACGACAAGAATTTGGCTTTGCTAGCCTATAGAACTACCCCACTGGAAAGTGGAAATAGGCCAGATGAGTTAATGTATAATAGAATGATTTGAAATGAGTTACCAGGACAGCACTTAGTCTTACCCAATCTAGGACAATTTAAAGAAAGAGATAGACACCTCAAAGAGAGATAGAAAAGCAATTTCGATAGAGTAAAGAGGTCAAAGAGATCGTCCGCATTAAAAGAAGGGGACAGAGTATGGGTGAAAATAAACCATGAAGATGAAAAGAGAGAAGCAATAGTTATTAAGGAGGCTTTAGAACCAATTAGCTTCTGGGTAGATATGAACGGAAAAAGAATAAGAAGGAATAGGAAACATCTGAGATTATTATTTGAAAAAGCTTTGTGCTACACGATAGAGTCTAAGGATAAAGAAGTAGTTAGTGATAGTAAGGAAATAAATAGAAAGAAAACATTAGTAGGAGATAATAGTAATAGTAACCCAATAAGAAAGAGTACTAGAGATAGAATAAATAAACTTGATAATGGTTTTGTTTACTCCAAATAACTTCTGTTGTAGACACTTAGAATATTATAACTGAAGTTGGATTCAATAGCAAAGGCTCAGAGTAAAACAAGGTGGACAATAAAAGGTGAGGAAGTTAAGAGGAAGGATAATAGAAAGGGTTTAAAAATAAAAAGAGCGAAGGAGTACTAGAGATAGAGGACTATACGACAGTTGGGAACAGCATAGCTCACTATATCATGTCACCAGTTGGAGTGAAAAAAAATGCTTTGAGAGGAGACACCCTGGAGGAGCTGCTATACAGGTGTGGGATCCCTGGGATAAAGTTTATCATATTCGGAGTCCCTGACATCATGGGCCGACAAGATAACGTCGTGGATGGGGACAGAGTTTCTCGGTATGGGCAGACTCTGAGAAGTGCATCCAATAGATCAGGAGTGATCTTTTGCTCCTTTTATCCTTCTGCCAGGGTGCCAGCTACACAGTAGGGCGTCATAAATCGTCTGAATAGGCTTATTTGTACCCTCAACTCTATTAAAAGGGAGGGCACGCCTAACTTGTGCACTCGCCTTTTTTGAAAAGGGACGGATGGCTTGTTCTTCGTTAATAAAGGACACTTAAAGGATGAAGTCCACCCTAATGAACACTGGGTGAGGGTGTTGTCTGAAACTATGTCCAGAAAAATAGCTACAAGAAGAAGGGGTGTGATGGACTTGAGAGAATGTCTGTTTCGGCCTCCATGGAGAGAAAAGGATATTAGAGCAGGAATTGAAAGGGGAAACAATAGCGAAGGGGTTAATAGAAAGAAGTTGGATAGAGATGGAAGTTCAGTGGAAAGGAACGTTGAAGCTGCTAGAGAAAACCAAGATAGAGAAGGTTGTCAACTAGAGAAAGAAAGCATATGGAAGAGAACAGAAAGAGAGGGGATAAAAAGAGCAATACAGGATAAAGAAAAAAAGGAAGGTGAAACAAGAAAAAGGTTTGAAAGTGAAATGGCAGGAGTTGAAAGAGATTAAGAAAGAGATGTGGTAAGAGTTAGAAAAGATAGGATAATAGCTGAAAGAGCTATTGAAAGAGAAAGAGCCAGGAGACAAGAGGCGGAAAGGGTTAACAGGGAGGAAAAGAGACCACAAGAAATCAGAAGGATAGATGGAGACGCAAAGGAGAGAAAGTCACCAGTCAGGCAGCGGAGAGTTCGTTTTGCTGAACAACCCGAGATAAGAAACAGAGACGTCCGACAAGATGTCCCTACTCTTCGAGAGTATGTGAAGTAGAAGAAATCAAATGGGAACAATAATCAGGGCTTAAGGAAAGATAATAGTTAGTGGAGAACAATAGAGTGGATAATAGACAGGGCTAAAGAAATGAGATAAAGAGAAAAGAGAGAAAGGGAGATGTGATGCGGGAAACCAGATGTCCGGTTTACGACAGCTAGGAGAGGATTACGGCATCTTAACTGTGAGAACCGAAAGAGAAGGAGGCAATAACTAGGAACTAAGAACCAGGTACGTTAGACTTTTCACATATCTTTACCCTTTTTCCGTGGTCACGCAATGGCCGAACCGACTTAGGTTTGGTTCGGAGGTTGTTTCTGTTCGATTCAGCTAAGCCACATGTCACACGGTATCCAAAGTCACTTCATTTCCTAGATACCACATGCATTGAGACAGGACACTGTTTCATTGGTAGTTTTTATTTATTTGAGTGAAATGTTTCTATTGTAAACAAAAAATTTGAGGAACTATTATTAATTATAATTACGCAGCAGATTTATCAGAAGATGTTTCAGCTGCTCAAAACAAATCACTCGATACAAAGATTTTGCCAATCCTTCCCATCCACAAAATTACATTTTTTATTAACATATGAATGTTTTTCTATGTTGAGTACATAACAAACAAAAACAGTTTTGTCATAGAACTGTAGTTTTACATACATAATTCAGTCAACGATTTTTCATCAGAATGGGTACGACCTATATATCTACTTCTAGCTCACACGAAAGAAAACCACACTCAATCTCTTACATTTATGCAAAGCTTAAGTGCAACATCTTACATTTATGCAACACAATCACAAGCTATATTGTGCCTGAGTAAAGCCTGGCAAAATCAATTTACAATATATCATCATGTGGCAATGGATGACGTATTCTATTTATTTTACTTATTTACTAACAAATTCCATATATAGTTTTGTGTTCTCGTTTCAACTGAAATGAAAGATCAAATATTGTAAATGACGCCATCTTTTTTTGGTGTAGTCCGGGTGAGCCTTGTCGTAAATTGCTTCACGTTGTTTAATTAACGAACTAAAAATATCATCCAATTTCTTTTTTAACTTTGCTCACACATGTAAGGAAAAATGAGACGCCGGGTTGCTAAAATTTTAACCAGCCAATAAGAGCAGGGGTTCAGCCACGAAATTACGAGCAGGACCAAAATAGTTCGTTTTACAAGTAGCTAGAAATTCCTTCAGCCGAACAGTTTACAACTGACACCAACGTTGTTTTGCATTGTTTAGCTTGTTTCGGCTCTTGTGTGACCACCCCTTAACTCTTTCTGTTCCAAAATCGAATTTTTTTTGGTTACGGGCATTGCCTCAACATACCAAACCTGAAAATCCTGACACAATTC
Organism: Watersipora subatra; assembly: GCF_963576615.1. Classification (NCBI taxonomy): domain Eukaryota; kingdom Metazoa; phylum Bryozoa; class Gymnolaemata; order Cheilostomatida; family Watersiporidae; genus Watersipora; species Watersipora subatra. Next base: position 2,936,455 of record NC_088713.1, read on the forward strand.
AGTTTTCGACAGACTTTTTTAAAACGTTTTATTTATTTTAAAAATAGCAATAAAATTTGAAATTAATAATTTGAGCAATTTCAGTAGGTTTTGTACTCTGTTTTGAGGCTATAAATAATTCCTCATGCGCATGTGCAAAAAGAACACAATGTAAAGATTTGATCTTTCTTTATGGAAAGCTGTTCAACATGGACGGTTGCGATTGCTTGAGCTCGGCTAAAAAAATTTGTTTAGAGGATGATATCGACTGGTTTGAAAGTGAAGAAAAGAATTTCAGGTCAGAAGAATGTGCAGAAGTTGATGAAAGTAAAAAAGAAGATCAACAGAGTGAATCCGATGGCGTAAGTGAGAGTAAAACAAACGTTGTTGAACCAGGGAGTAATTTCGGATTTTAAGAGGAGCTGATCTAAAACCACAATAACTGCACTTTGATTAGAGCTTGGCAGGATTACAAAGTCAAATTACTGAACGAATAAGTATTCTTAAATATTTACAGTTTTTTATTACATCGGCCATCATGAATGTTATAGTTAACAAAACAAATAGATATGGCCTTCAAAAACATGGCGATGCCTGGGAGCCTGTCGATGGCAAAGACAATTGGCGAGTTTTTGGTTTAGTTTTGCTCATGAGTATTGTCAAGAAGCATACTCTGTTGTTGTATTGATATACCAATCCATTGATATCAACGCCAATGTTTAGTAAAATGATTTCAAAGAAGAGGTTTTTAATGGTTTTGTACAGTTTGCATTTCACTGAAAATTCTGAAAACCCTGCTGGCAACAAATTGTTCAAGCTAGGAAATGTTTTAGCCATGATATCCAACCAGCTATCTTCTGATTTGCAGCCTGGTCATATCTATAGATGAAAGCTTGCTGGTTTAGCAAGGATGGCTCAAATTCAGGCAGTATATTCTATCTAAAAGATCTAGATTTGGAATAAAGCTATTTTCTCTCTGCGATGCTGTCTCTGGCTATGTGCACAGCTGTCTGTGTACATCGGTGATAAACGAGAACAAGCTGAAGGAGCTGGTAGAGGAATCACTCACAAAATAGTGATGAAATTAATTAATGGTTTGCTTATTTTGGTCCGTTTATTATATATTGATAATAATTATAATTTGCCAGAGTTAGCAGCTGAACTTATAAAAAATAACACTCATGTTTTGCGGATCTCTGCATTCAAACAGAAACCTGTTCCTAAAGATTTGAAAGTGTGCAATTATTAACAGCTATTAAAAAGGTGAAACAACAAGCTCTTCTAATGGAAAAAGTATGGTTGGCTATCAGAGTGGTAAAAAATATGTTTCTGTAATTTCAACTATGCATAAAAACTTGGATGTCATAGATACAGGTAAAGTAAATTATAAAGGGGATAACATTTGCAAACCAGCTGCTATTTTGGATTACAACAAATACATAGGAGAGTTGATAAATTTGATCAAAGTTTGCATTGTTATAACACTGCGCGTAAAACCATGAAATGGTACAAAAAACTATTTTTTCATTTATTAAATATTTGTGTGTACAATGCAGCCACAGTTTATAGACTCCATGCGGCTGTAAAATAACTGACTTAGAGTTTCAACAGAAATTAATTGATCAGATATTTGAATACACTGGATATTGCCACAAAAACAGGAAAAGGTAAACGAGCTAAATATAAAATGTGTAGGAGCTGCCCAAAGCAAGCTAATGACAACACCCGTGAGCGAGGCGAAACTAGATTTAAATGCCAAGCATGTGGAGTACCTCTGTGCAAGCCATGTTTTGATCCTTACCATGCTAAATAAGTTTCCATATTGTATTTAATTTAGTTTCTGCAAATGCTTCATTGCGTTATGTTGCTGGATATTGTACATACAATGTACATTTGCTGAAATGTCATAATCTATTGTATTTGTTGTGCGTTGGTATGTTATGTTGCATTTGTGGCCCACTGTGCTCTTTAGGGCCTCCACCTAATCAAAGAGTTCAGTTCTTATATTGTTCTGCCATCTGGCAGAACGATTTCTCCGTCATTTGCTGTTTCTGCTAATAATAAATGCTGCTCCCTGTATTTTGCTGCATCAACAAATGTGTGAATACAGGCTCACCACTCAATTCCTCTTGTGCGCAACCAGTTAATTTTTGCTGCAACATACATGGATCTTAACTGCAGCACACATAAAACTATGCAATGAGTTTATATGAAAAAATGTTACATAAATCTATAGTTTCAAGAAATACACATAAATCTGACAGTAAAAGATCATAACTGTGAGTATATAAATCTCAAGTTGCAAAGTCTTTGCAAGCTGCCTAGAGAAAAATAACTCATTCTCTAGGAAAATATCTCAGTTTTCAGATGCATATTCATTTGTAGTTTTATGACAATTTGCACGAGAGTTATAGCAGAGTTTGAAGAGCCATATCGGGTAACTGTTGCACTGCTTATCGCTATGATGTCATGAGCATTTTGAAGGTCTGCACTCGCAATGCACAGGGGCACCCAACTCAACTTTTCATGCGCTTGGACAACCAATTTTTTCTGCAAACTCTTGCAAACATATGACACCGTGCAGATGCTTATCATAAGCCAGTTTTGGCAGAGATATTGCTTCTAAAATTTATTTGTTATCGATATTTCATGGTGGAAAGGTGACAACTTCGTCAAATCAAAAATTTGACTAAAGTGTTCACAGTCGATTTTTAGGGAATAAATGGCTCTCTGTAGAAAGATTTTTAAGCTTTCAAATGCATACTCATTTATAGCTCTATGCCAATTTGCATGCAGGTTATAGCCAAATTTTGGTGAACATGTCAATCCTCCGTGTTTCATAGGTCAATACGGTCACGTGCAAAAAATTTCGAAAGGTGTTCCTGCATTGCGACGGAGCTCATAACTCCACTTTCAATGCTCTTCAACAACAAGTTTTTTTTGCAAATTGTAGTGAAAATATGAGTCCATGCAAGTATTATTTTTTCAACATTGTCAATTACTGTTATCAATTAGAAAAATACAACTGAAAGTGACATATCAAAATGAAAAATTCCTAGCTTCAACAAATTGAGACTTTTGTTGGTAACCATTTCCAAGCTTTTTACATAGAAAAAACATCAGCTTGTAGAGAAATTTCTCAGCTTCCTTATGCATGTTAATTTATGTAACTTCCACAGTTTTGATGTAGGTTACTGCAGTTTCTATGCAGTCATGTCGAAGGCTCAAATCACATCAGTTATTGCCCCGGTATGCTAGTGCTTTTCCCACCTGTAACCGCGTGGTCAATAAAGGGTTAAATTGTTCAATCGAACACTCATAAGCTGTACCGCCAAATTAAATAAAAAACATTAGAAATTTTATTTAATTTCAATTGAAGTGCGCAAATTAACAAGTAGCATAGAAGGATAATAATATTTGTAACATAAAAATGAATAGACATGCAAAAGCCTGTCAATGTTACAATACAAAAACTTGTTTCAGATATTTTAACATTTGAGAAACACTTAGACATGAAAGTCTGTTGATCTTGGCATAAATTGTCAATGTGTTGGTTAATTTGAGAGTTTTCATACTTGTGCAGTCTATCACAAACTGTAGAAATAGCAATTCTATCCGATATTTTATTTACTAATAGAAATTAGTCAAAAGCAGCGTATATACTCCATACCGCATTACCAATTGCTTATTTGATGGGCAACTTCTGTGAGCAACCCGAGCACTCTATATTATATTGTGTTCATTTTATGGATAGTTAGATAGTTAGATTTTTCGTACATTCTAGGTGCTCCGTGCAACAGTGGTAAACATTGTGAAATGACAAAATACCCAAACTACCCAAGTATTTGTAAAAAAGACAAGCAGTAATAATGCTAACTTTTAGTGACAGGCAATGACTACAGGCATATATCAATCTTTAACACATAGCTTTAAGTATAGAATACTGGTATTTGCATGCGATTTCCACAAAGTACCTAAAATTCATAAGTTGTTTGTGCCATTTAAAGCTTGATGTATGCCAGCTCATGATCAAACAAATTTTTTCAAAAATTTCGGCTGATTAGTTTTTCAAAAAATTTGCAAGCTGCAGTTTGAAATTTTTTCAATATGCTTCCGTTTGTTAGATGTTAACAATTGAATGAGCGCAGATCAATTCCAGCTCTAACTTTTGACACACATCAAGCTGGCATATACCGATAACAAAAAAGCTCAAACTTGTGTTGTAATTTGCACAAATTTATTGGCAAATTTGTGTGGAAATGTGTCAAAAGCCAATATCACATTATTGACTTCTGTATACACAGCTTAGGATTTTACTATTTAGTAGGACGGCGGGAGATCCACTAGTTAATGCAGACCCAAACACACTGCATAATAAGGTAAAAAAAATGCCAACGTGTTATATGCATTGTTTCTTTCCATTTTCTATTGAACAAGGTAAATAGTATTTTTATTATTATTGTCACTGGTGTGAAAAACTAACAGTATTAAATTATTTAAAAATGGTAAACAGGCAAAACGCTACATTCTGCTGTTTTATCTGTAAAATTAGTACACATATATGGTCCAAAGGTATTGCTATACAGGCTGAATTTTCATTTGGTAGACTCTAACATTGAAGATAAGTTCAATGCTATCTTATCAGATGTCTTACTATTTTAAAGAAACAGAACAATAGTTATCACTTTGATGGTGCTTGTAGAAAATTAAAAGTGTGCTGGATTTTAACAGAAGCCAAAGATACACGAGCAAGGTGTAATAAAAAAAGGGGACAATAACTACGACACTGAGTTTCCGCCTTTGTCGTCGCAGGACGAAAACCCTTGAAATGAAAATGGTGGCCCTGAAAAGAGCCGAAACGGGTGGTGGGGCTACTGGCACTCAGAAGTCGATTTTTTGCTGGTGAATCCTGTATCCCGAGAGAGTCACTGTCGTTTCCAATGTGGTCTACCGGCGGACGAACTATGTAGGGCAAGCGTTACGGGCTGGCCTCCAGTACGGCCGACGGTCTTGTTGTGGCCTTGTGTAGTGTTGCCTTCGGTGATGGTGTGGGCAACGGAGTGAACACGTTCTTGGTGTTTGAAGCTCGATCTGGGTAGACTACATTCTTCGGTGCTCAGCAGAGATGTGTGCTTGCCGAAGAGGCTGGGTCGTGAGCACTTCATCACAGGAGGAGCAGCAGTATCTATGAACACAAACATGCCTCTGTAGGTCACTCCCTTGTTAAAAGAAAAGTCACAAAAAGTACACGGGTAATTCATGCTTGTGAAAGTGAATGAAAAGTCAACCAGTGTGTACCGGTATTTATAGACTGCCAAAATGCGTAATAGAGTTGGTGATGCATTATCTAAGCGTATAAACCAGCAGCTTCGAACTGCTGACTCAATGGACCTATATTACGTTCGTCGCAATTCAGTCAAATTTGAATAGTCATTTATAAGGCACACGCTTAACCCCTGTCCAATGTAGTGTATGTGTATGTTTTATATTAGCAATTTTTTATGTTAACCATTTATTACCATATTGTTTTGAGATTTGCATGTTACTATATAAATACTCAAAAAATTATTAATACTCGTATTGCGTGATTAGTTAGTGACAGATGTTATTGTTTTGTATTCGAAATATTTTTTTATGGCGACAGTTGACCTAATTACTGTGGAGCCGATCAACTGAAGATTTGCCCTTGATTTGCTATATAACCTTTCAGTTTTATTATTGCTGTTGTGTTACTGCTAGGTGCTGTGAGATATAACACCAATAAAGATCCTGCGTTCTTTACAATAGCTCTGCTTGACTTTCAAAGGCAAATAGTGTATAAAATTCTTGTCACTGTTTCTGACTTCAGCATTGAGATATCAGCCAGCGTATCATAGCTGCATTCACTATAAGTGCTATTGACCAAACACCAAGAATTATTGGCTTATTAGGGTGCGAAAGTTGGAAAAAGGCACCCTCGAGTCTGTTTATCGGCTCACCACCAAGTTTGTTTATCGGCTCACCACCCAGTTTGTTTATCGGCTCGCCTCCGAGTCTGTTTATCGGTTTGCCCTTGAGTCTGTTTATCGGCTTTCCACGAGTCTGTTTATCGGCTCACCCATGAGTCTTTTTATCAGCTCACGACTGTGCGTAGATTCACTCTCGAGTTAGGAGTTGTCTACCCTTGTCTAGCAAAGCTTCCTTCAAAGGCGTGAATGATGTAAATATGTTCCACAACCGGATTTTATCGGAACATGACCACATTTCTAGCCAGACCGAAAAAAAAGAATGTCGGACATTATTCTGTTATGAAAGGTTTCATTTTCATTCAGATTAAAATTATAATTTATTATCCATTATGTATTCTGATATATATAACGATCGATGATATTTTTCTTTAAATGCTGATTGCTGCAAATGGTGTTGCTTGTTATCTCGTGTACATTGCATCTTAATTCCTAAACAATATGAAAATGTTTTGAATAATATGGGAAGCTCTTAGATCACCAATGGTTCTTATGTAGACTGTTTATTAGCAACCTGATTCAAGCACTAAAAACAACAGGATCAAAATGCTACATCGTTAAATCTTACGATTACATGTAGTTATTACTCCTTAGTCCACAATTTCTACACCCGCAGTTACGTGCTCACTAACTGCAGTAGCAAACTATTGTCTTGAAATCAGCAAGAGAGCAGCAGCCAATCACATCGAGCTTACAACTGCTAGTCACGCTCTCCTCAGCGTACAGGAGGTGGAGAGAATTCATCCCTAGAAGGTAACCAAATGCATTGAGTAGATTGAAAGGGTGGCATTACCTGCGCCTCATCTCATACACGGCTCTGAACCCGCTGTGTCCTGATTGGTTCGACACATGTGATTATGATTAAGCCGAGGAATTATGCAAGAGTTGGCTAGAGAGAGTCAGTGATGTTTTTACACAGCTAAAATCTGCAGAAAACTTGATGCATTGATTTATTGATGCTGCCAATCTGGATATAGCCTCCTGTTCACTAACTAATATTGCAGCGATAAGGAATGAATGCAGGAAACCGTCACAAAAAACACAAATGGTTCTTATTAAACTACTGCCGCTGAAAACTAGCACAATTGTTTAACTTTGTGCCCATGTGAGCAGAGATAATAGCTACTAAATATTAAACTATCTGCTTTCTGTAATTTGTTTATAAATAGCAATATTATTATGAAAGTTCTGAGCGTTTTGATCGCAATCAATTTCTATCAATTTTAATTTGACAAAATTTTGGCAATCACATCATCTCATACAACAAAAACCGTTGCAAATGATAGAAAATACTGTTAGATTCTGATAAACTCTAAAAAAATGGTGTAAGTTTAATTTTAATCTTCTCACTGTTGAGTGCACATGATTCCAAAATGAGTGAATATAAACCTGTTCGTAGTACAATTTAGACTATATTTGGACAATTACTATAACAGCTCTATAATAATTCAATAGATCAACTAATTGTTTTTTTTGCATTTAACCTATTTACAACAATTTCACATAACCTAAGGTAAATATTTGTAGAGTACCATGCCCTTATTGTTATCAGTAACATGATTAAAATATTTGATTGCGGGCATTGTACAATTCAAAAAAGTTGAAGGCCCTCTGAGACAACTCGAGTTCCTCATATGGCCCCTGATAAAATTAATTGCCAAACACTGACCATCAAGACTTAATAAGATATCTGAAGAATGTAAACAAACTCCAATTGTTTGGTTGTTTCCATAGCGACAACAAAAGATAAATGTACATTGAAACATACTTTTAGATTGTTCTTCTAAAGATTTTAAAATCTTAGAATTTTAAATTCAAGATTTTAAAATCTTAGAATTTTAAAATCAAGATTTTAAAATCTTGCATTTAGCTAAATGCCTTGCATTTAGCTAAGTAAAACCTTGTTTAAGCTAGCTACTACAATCCTAACTGAACTGTATTAATCTATACTGTAGTTATATAATTGGTTAATAATCGACTGGGTAAATGAGCTTGTGGCATACAATAATTGGTTGATAAATGTTGGCATAGAACAAGCTGGCATGTGAACAATGCCAGGTGAGCCTTTGTGTACACACCATATTTAAACCCCTAATAAGCAAAAATTTAAAAAGTTCACAAACAAACACAAAGCTAAATGCCTTGCATTTAACTAAGTGCAAGGCATTTAACTAGTTTCATTATAAATCCAGCTATAGCAGTGTTAAGCCTACTCTTCAAAATTAGCCAATTATGACAAATTAGCCATGTCAAAAATCAAGCAACCTTAATATAAAGACCAATATAGATTCTGAAGGGGTTTACTCAAAAATGCTGCAAAATAATCATGGTAGAGTTACTGTAGCATTAGGCCAGTGATAACCATTTGATTAGTTATTTGTATGTCTGTAAACTTGGAGTTATCTCCCACAAACGACTTTTAGCGATAAATAAACATAATTTTTCGTCTAAATAACCATCTAATTTTTGCTTGGCCCTTTTTATTTGCTTTCACCTTTAATTTTAACCTTTCTAACACTTTTTCAACTCATTGACCAGATAGACTGAGTGATACTGTTTTTGCTACACTAATGGCTGCCTTTGAAACGTCCCGTATGCTCGTATCTCAAATAAAATATGTCACACAGAACTTCCCTTGTGCCGTACTTTTTGGACTAATAGCTGCTACTTTTTTCTAATGTTTTGAGCCATGCGGCTTATATAAGGGTGCAGCTATATTGTATTGTGGTTTTTTCTTTGACGGCTAAGGTGCATTAACCGGAATCTCCGGTTAGTGCATGAAAGAAAAATTGAAACAATGCCCAACTGTACGGTTCCATTAGGCACTGGGTTAAGAAGTGTTGGTAATACAGAACAGTGTCCAACTGCACTGTTTCGTTTTAACCAGCAAAGTTGTTGCTATGTTACCTATACATTGACCTATACAAAGATGCAGCCAATGTATTGTTTTATTATTGCTTTTTTGAAAATAAAGCAGATGCGGCTTATATAGGGTGCGGTTAATGGTCCAAAAATCAGGGTAGGCTACTGCTTTCGAGCAATTTTAGGGTACTTCAAATTGCTCGTATGTCAAGCCAGTCGTATGTATTTCAAGGTATTACTCTTATTAGATACATAATCCGGAACATTCTCTACTAGGCAACCCTGACAGATGATACTACTAGCTATTGGGGATTTATGTTCACCTAACCATGATCATAGCCAGACATGTATACATAAGATTGTAACGTCTGCAGTCTTGGATTCACTCAGTTCACCCAGATATTAACAAAAAATAGTTGCATCACTCTGTTCTATTAATAACTGAAGGCTTGCAAAAGTTACAGAAAAGCTAGAATAGGGGTACACCACTTCTTCACAATTAGCAACTATAATTTGCTATGTTTTTTTAGGCCAATTTTTATTGTAGAAGCTAACATAGATTAGTGCCTTGATTACTAAAATATTTGTCACATAGACCAACATTTTCAAATTTGTTGGTTTAAATGTCTGCACTGCTCGACATAAACCTCTGTTACCAGCCGAGACTTTGTGTCTGACATGACTTCATCCTATGATTATTAGTAAAACCTTGTTTAAGCTAGCTACTACAATCCTAACTGAACTGTATTAATCTATATTGTAGTTATATAATTGGTTAATAATTGACTGGGTAAATGAGCTTGTGGCATACAATAATTGGTTGATAAATGTTGGCATAGAACAAGCTGGTATGTGAACAATGCCAAGTGAGCCTTTGTGTACACACCATATTTAATCCCCTAATAAGCAAAAATTTAAAAGATTCATAAACAAACACAAAGCTGCAATCTTCTTATAATGCTTGATACTTAATTTGCACAAAGAATCAAACAATAGTTAAATTAATAGCTCTGCAGAATAATTTCATTTTAGAAAATCTGCAGAACATTTTCAAATCTTTTGTAATCTTTTTGTTTATATAGAAATATGAACAGTGCTCTCAGAATTACTGAACAACTAAAACACAGGTGAAATGTTCTGTATATGCAAGTCTTCCACGTGAATTGTCTCAGGCATAGTTTGGATATAGAGTCGGGCTGTCTAATAGCTAGTATAACTATTATTGAAGCTGCGATGTGAACTCTGTAAGACATTGAAATCTGAAATCTCTCTTAATGAAGAATGTTTCAGTTCTTTAAAAAGCTAAATGAGACTTATTAATAGTCCTCACAGCACTTGAAAGCTAGCACAACTCTTAAAAATTTAATTCAATTACCCCATCTTCATGGTAATATGTTGTAAATGTAACACTTTGTCGCAAAATATGAAGTTTTGATCACAGCAGTCAGTAAGTGGGACAAGTGAAAACTAGATCACATTCTGTTCTCAAGATTTAAAAAAAATACTCAAAGTTATACGAGAGATCGCAAGTTCAAAACCTTTACGAAACAATCTTATTTCTCCACATCCAACTGTAGCTTCAGACGAACCAATGTACAGACGCAGAGACAGACAGATGCAGCTCTAATCATACTAAAATTTGAAAATGTAAATAGTCAGATTCATTAGCCGATGAAAATGTCTATTGAGGATAATTGTATGAAATAGTTACCATTAGCACATGTTGAGAGTAGCAAGGCTGAATCAACCTTGAGTTATGCTAAAAATTAGTCAGTTACTTTATAATTCTAGCCATGCCAATTTTAAACCTACTTCCTAACAACTACAGCGGTGTGAAAAATCAACGGCTCCCCAAAGTAATATTTCCTTTGTTGACGTTGCAGCACTCAATAAGTTTAATCCCTCTTTTAAGTATTGTTCCTGAGCCGTTCCCATACAAATTATACATCAAAGTAAAGTTTTAAAGGAGTAAACTTTGATGAGACAAGTTATAATTTTAAACAGCAATATTTAGTAACTCTTATAGCGATTCAAACTTAACATTTATTTATGACACTTTCGCTCATTTTGACTTCAAATAAAGCCATTTTCTACTTGCAAATAGCTTTGAGCAGTTGAGTTGCTCAAATTAAAGACTTTATGCAAAATAATCCTCAAGTTTTTCTGTTTTAGTAATGAAAGAAAAACTCTTTTGAAGTGGTAGTTACGTATGTTTTAAAAGTTGATAAGTAACATGTGTAAGTTCATTCTAGTTCATGTCGCATAAATATTTCATGAATTTACCCATGTTACACATCCACTTTTATAGCATTACAACAGCTTCAAAAAAGTGGTTTCTCTATTCAGTTAAAACAGAAAGGCTTGAGCATTATTTTGCATAAAATGTTTGATTTTAGTAACTCAACTGCTAAAAGTTATTTGCAATTAGAATATGGCTTTATTTGAAGTCAAAATGGATAACTGTCAGAAATAATGGTTAAGTTTGAATCGCTATAAGAGTTACTAAATATTGCTATTTAAAATTATAACTAGTCTAATCCAAATTTACTCCTTTAAAAATTAATTTTGATGTATAAGTTGTAAAGGAACGGCTCAAAAACAATACTTAAATAGAAATTAAACATATTGAGTGCGGCATGATTGTTGCTCGTTATTATTGTTGCGATATGTTGATATTAGCTAATGACAGAAAGGCAGCGCAGAGTAAGTTAACTTGGAGTGTATGTCAGAGAATATGCAGTTTACAATTTAGAAATGTTTACTGCTAAAATTACATGCATAAGTAGAAAATAGCTTTTTAAAATGTGCTAGTAACTTCTTTTCCTGATGAGTATATGTGATCTGACTCTGCAGAATAATTAGAACTTGTATCCATGAAGCTTCAATCGCGTGTTAAAAATGTATGGTACCTCTACCATAAATATAATAAAATTGGCTGCAATACAAAAACACTTTTTACTTTAATTAAAATCTAACTTGAAGTTAAAAATAATTGTAAAGAATTCATCAATTTTTGGTAATTGCATTTGTTAGGCCAGTTTTGATTTTTAAAGAGTTGTAAAAATACTTAAAGAGCGTTCACTTATTACTAGCTTGCCTTGTCATATAATTATCAGGCCAAAATTCAGAAAGTTGGACTTCAAAAATTCTTATCTGTTCACTCTGCATCTAGTTACATAACAATCTGTTTTTCGTCTCTTTTTGTAAAATTTTTTAGCTAAGACTAAATTATTAAAATAGCTAAAGGCTGTTTCACACTATATACCCATTTGTCAACATTGTCCTCCAGGCAATTATTCGTCTACTACAGTCATTGTAAAATGATGGTATTTACCTATGTAAACCCAGATCAGCGGCTTGGTTTGTGAACATTGTTATTACTGACAATCACCAAAATATCTTAGGATCAACATATGGTGATGTAGTGCGAACTAGCCTAAAGACCAAACAATTGAAATAAACTCAGAGCACTAATTTTCTCATTTTTTGAAAAAAGATTAAAATATTATCTTGTCTTTAAATCCTATATTACATGATAAAAAACATAGATTACATTTTCAAAGTTATAAAACTCGTTTAATAAGTTTACAGAGGTGTTTCCAAAAAAATGCTAGTAAAGTAAGTTAATGACTAACTAAATGCAAAACTTTCAGAAAAACGATATTTCAGTTAGTAGCAGATGAATGCCCTACAGGATGAAAATATTTGATGGATATAAAAATTCGCCGTTTCGCGAACAGTCAATTCGGTGAATTATTAAATTCCGTGAACAGTTAGTTCTATTTTTAATCCCAAGAAAGAATAACTACTGCCTCAAATTAAAAACTAGCCGCTAGGCGTAAATACTAAACGTAGCTGAATTCCAAAACTATTTTGAAATCATTGCCGGGGCTTCGAGTTAACCCCATTGTAAATGCATCACATTTTTTTACAAAATTAATCAAGGTTATCACAAAATATGCAGAATGGCGTCATTGCAAAAAAATAGCCGCTAGGTAGAAGTACTAAATGTAGCCGCGTTCCAAAACTTTTTAAAAATTGCTAAAATTATTTAAGGTTTTCACAAGTTATTCGCCATGGCGTCGTCATCGCAAAAAATCTCTCCTAGTCTTTTTACATTGAAATCAACTTCATCAACCTCTAATCCCAAAGTTGAGGATGATAATTATTCTGATCTGGACATTATGGTATGTATTTGATTGCAGTGCAGATACGTTTTTCCATCATTAACTGTGTTAGTTAATTCTTCTGTATAAAAACTGATCGCTTTCATTAAATATTTTAGCTATTGTTTTTGTACTTCCTTCACACTTATTACCATTTTTTTTCTTTTGTCTTTACTGCAGATTGAGAATGAAATGGAACCTATTCCGATTACAAAAACTAGAGACAAGTAGTAATATTGACCAAGGCAGGAATATTGGCAGGGAAGCAACCGGTCAACCTAAATCCCTTCATCAACAACAACACCTTGATATTGCTGCAGCAAACATGATTATATGATATATTCTATTTCTTGCATAAATATATTAAAATTTATTACAAACCTGAGTATACAAATAATTCAAATACAAATAAAAATTTACAAACGATGAATGGAGTAAATAAAAACAGTTTGGTCATATGGTGGTTGTCTGGCAGTAAAATTAAACTGATACTATTGATAAGTAAATGTTAGCGTGTAATGGTGCTCTCTGACTAGTTATTTTGGTAATAGCAGCTCTATATCGCTGTAACTGTCTTGAATAGATGTCAAAGGGAATTCTCTTACTACTACATGACTGGTAAGAGATTTATCATCAGAACTCTCCTCGTGGCTTACTATTGCAAAGTTCTGCTGGTTTTCCAACAATTTGTGCTCGTAAAGGCATTTTTGTTCCATTTTTAAACAGATATATTCTCCTTATTTGCAGCTGTGGTTACTTCTACAGCAATTTCAAAACCTCCCTGAATGTTTGGTAATCTTCTAGAAATGACATGTACCACCCTTTCAGTAATTGTGCCTCCATGTATGATGAAAAATCTCTCTCGCACACTAAAACAAATAATGAAGCGGTAGGGAAAGGAAAAAATAAATATTGCGTTTTACCAAAGAGCCAAAGTAAAATTCAATTATTGATTTAGTAAATGATTTTGAAAAAACTTATTACCACAATTTGTTGGTTCATCAAAGGCATCTAAATCAATGAATATTCGTGAAAACCTCTGAACGCAGCAAGAACTTTATAGCTTAGCATGATCAACTCGTAGTTGTAAGCTAAAAAGAAACCGAAACATGCGATGTGCGCATGCAAATGGTTAACTCTCTTGCTAGCCGCAATAGAGTTAAATCTTAATAGAGAGTGTATTGTGTTCAACCGCGAATAAATTAGTCCGCGAATATGCATAAAAAAGGCGGTTTGCACAAAACTCCGCGAATAAATTCATCATGTAGGGTATATGGTTTATCTGAACATATCTGAATAATTTGAGTTCCTAAATTTTTATTCAACAAAAATTTAGGTTATTCATAAATTTAGTAAAGTTAGCATATCTAGTTATATTGATTTACATAAGCATACCTAATCACAACTATATCCACATTTTGTAATGAACCGACAAATCCTTATTTTAGGTAAAACTTCATGTGTCTTTGAAAAGTGTAACAAGCTTTCAAGCATTCTTGACTTCAAAGATGTTTATCAGCTGCCATTAAGCTGAGTGTTTGGTATTTAAGAATTTATCTGAGAAACAGCAGCCTTAATTAGTATACTTTGATTAGCACCTGCCTTTAGCTAACTTACTATGAGTGGCATTGGCTAGCAAATGTCCATAAGTTATGCAGCCTTGTTGCTAGCTCAGGGTAAGTGGCTGATATGCAGGAATATTCAACACACTTACTGAGGTCTTTAAAAAATTTTATTGAATAATAAATGTTTGTGATTAATTGTCGATAAAAAATATACAACATTGTACTTAGTACCAAAAGGTTAATCAATGAGAGATATTTGTCTTAAATTGTATTCAATTATAGCAGCACAAGTTTTATAAAGGTTGATATTATTAAAAAAGCTTTAGTTTTCACATTGCTTCCAGGGTCACAGTAGAAAGATTTATAGTGCCTGAGGCAATGTTGTTATTAGTAATAGCATTTGAGGTTTCCTTGTTTCATTGCATTGATCCAGAAGCTATGCTGCTACTAATAGTAATAAAATGATTTTTATTTTATCGGAAAAAATTAAAAATATTTAGTTAAAGTTTATTATCAAACTAGCTAATAATAATCTTTGATAACTTTGTAAGTGCCTCTTTTTAGACATTTTAAATAAATAAACTTCACTTTAAGTAGGCCCACTAAACGGCAAAGAAAGCCAGCCAATTACAAGGCTGTAGAACCAGCCAATCATGAAGTTGCAGCAACAATTAGCTCCTGCTCCCTCATTCAATATCTGATAAATTCATATTGAATTACTGTTTGTGTAACTCTTAATCAGCTCAGCCAATCAAGCGACATATGACATTATAATAGCCAGCTAAAAACTATAGGAAACCTCTAGTAGTCAGAGCAGGTACAATAGCATCAGGTAAGTTTAACTTATCTATAATTATATTAACATCTGTGGATGTTGTACTTACTGGGAATAATGTAGTAAATGAGGAGAGACACCGAGTCAGTATGATTATAACAGAACTCTGACCTCCTGAGACTAGCACTTTCTACCCTGAGGAGACTCATAGAGTCGGTCATGTAGTGACGTTAAGTTAAGGTCAGGAGGCTCTGGTGTCACTCCTCAGTCAAAATCAGACCAGCAAACACTTGCTACTGCAGATATTTAATGTTTCTCAGCTCTGCCAGAGCATGAAATTCCTGGCCTTTTTTTCGGCTTTGTAAATATCCAGGGTTCATCTGCTGCCACTCTGTTATGATTGGCAGTTTTTTAAGTCAGCAGTTGTGTCATGTTTAGTACTCTATTCTCTATTAAATTTTATCGTATGAAGCAGCTGATAGAGTGCAGTACACATGTTACAGTTAAAGATGGAAGAATTGCTTAAGAACTATGTAAGAGATAGAAAGATAGAGATTCCTGAATTGAAGGCAGCTGTGACGGCAATCCAACCAGTTCAGTTACTAAAGCTATTGCTAACTGTCAGGCATGACTCATACACAGCTGTAATGGTTGCTGTAGAAAAAGGGCACACAGAAGCATGTCGTATGTTTCTCTATCCAATCAGACAAACCGCAGATGAGTTGCTCTGGATGAAGAGGAAGTATGGATGGACGGTTCTACACATTGCAGTATGGAGGGGATACAGTGAGTGTGTAGAGTTGCTGCTGGACACAGTGAGTGATGAGAGGAAGTATGAATTTGTATCTGTGAAGGATGAAGATGGAAACACAGCTATGGGAGTAGCTGCAGGGTGGGGAAGAAGCAAGTGTTTAGAGTTCCTGCTCTACAATTTCTCCTCACTACAGCGAGACTCCCTATTAAACATACAGAACAACAACCTCTCCACTCCAATACACAATGCAGCACTCGATGGACATACAACTGCTCTGAAGGTCATGCTAGGATCCGTGTCTCCATTGACTGCCTCTTCACTCCTCAACATAAGAAATAGTGACAAAAGGACTCCACAAGAGTTGGCCGAGTGTAAAGGGAAGAAAGAGTCTTCAGAGCTGTTGAAGCGATGGGAGAAGCAATCAGTAGTGGAAGGTAAGATTGTTATACAGTATTATATCACCTACTCACTCGAACTGTTCTACTACTAAACTCTTCTCAAGTCTCAGAAATTTTCTATTGAAAATTTAAACTAAATGCTAGTAAATCATTTGTTGTAAATGTTTACTGAAATACTTAATATTTCTGTATTTTGAAATGTAAAAAAAAGAATAAAATATATTTTTGACTCTGCCAACTACAAATAGTATTTTAATAACAGAGCATCTTGTGGAACATCCAAGGAATTTTCTAACAGAACACATTAGTAATGATACAACGATTATTGTAAGTAGTAGTGGCAGACTTGTGATTCATTCCTTCAAGCAGAAGTGAGAAGCATAACATTACACTCCTTTGTAAAAATAGTCTATGCAGTAGTTTTTGAAGGAAAGTAGAAAGTATTACTACCGTCTTCTACACTGGAGTAGATTACCCACAATAATTTAATTGGTTAATAGTTGAAGTTCTTAAATACGTGGTTGCGTCAAAAAGGTCGATTTAAAGAAATAAAACCAATAGAAGGCTAAAATATCAGCTACAATTTGATTTCATTTTTGTTTTTGTAGACCAATCCTGTCCAGAGATATATGCGTTTCAATGAAGCCATCTTTTAAAGAGCTCACATTCCATCGGGTGCTTCATTCGTGATGTAACGAGTGATACATCTGAAAAGAGTTCACGAGCAATAAATATAAGGTCGCTTCATTAGCCAATCATCCGCACAAAATTTTTATATAGGTCATAACAAATGTTATCACTCATAAAACTTGTTGTCTGTGATCTCAAATTTAGGGATTTCACTTCATTATTAAATCGCATGGACATCGATGTTTACTAAATTAATTAACATCGTTACTTTAATGCATTACTTGATCGAAGCGTTTTATTGACGAACAACAGAATTTTAAAAATTGATGTAAAGTTACTGCGGAGGTGACTCCGAGTCTTCTGGGCATCAGGTGATTAAAGTGCTACAAAGGAAGATAGGAGAATGAAGGTAAAATTATCTTTTACTTTGAGTCTCCTATAGATATACTGTTGAGTTTACATTCAGATTATATTTCCCTGTTTGAGGTTATAATGTAATTTCCTGTGCATACGAGATACATACAGTGTACAGTATGTATCCTACATCTATTATGGTGTGGGGGTGCATGTTCCCAGCTGGAGTTGGTTGCCTGAAAATCGTTGAGGGAACGATGAATGAAAACAACTACATTCAAGTTCTGACAAGAGTCATGTTGCCAAGCGCCAGAGAGATGTTCACTGGTGATTGGCTTTTTCAAGATGACAATGCTCCTTTTCATAGAGCAAAGAAAGTGAAGGAATGGGCAATTGCTAAACAAGTTGAGTTTCTGAACAAGCCTGCACAATCTCCAGACTTCAATTCGATAGAAAATTTGTGGCAAAAAGTGAGCATGGAAATTAGCAAGCGCAAAGCTACTAGCAAAAGAGAACTGATTGAGAAGATTATTGAAGCCTGGCATCACATAGTGACACCTGAACAAACTCGAAATCTGGTTGACAGCATGCCAAGGCGGTGTGGCGCTGTCATCAGAAATTAAGGCTGGCTAACAAAGTACTACACCTCAATTTAAAACCCAACGACCCTTTGCAGGGCTACCATCACTTATACAAAAAGTTCAGTTTGTAAGTTTTCCTCAATTGAGCAATGTTCGATGCTAAACCAATTTGAGCACTTTCACAAAAGCGGCAAGTTTTCCACCATTAGAAATATATTTTTAAGTTATAAATTAAACAATTAAAATGTAGCAGAATTGAAATGCATCTTTGAATTGCTTACAAATTTCTGAACAAAATGATGTATAACATTGCTGAGTTTTCTTGATGTTAAGAGCAAAAATTACCAATGAAACGTGACGCTTGTCATTTTGCGCAGGGGGTTGCCATAAATTTGCACACCGCTGTATGTACCGTGAGTTCTTGACGGCTTCTTTTTGATCTATAGCATCTAACAACACAGTGGCTTAGTTTGATGAATATACTAAAGGTAATATTTTTAATACTCAATTATACAAGTACTAATTAAGAAAATGATACCTTTTTGCTATCACCAATCATCGTTGTATAATTTTTTATCGTTTCACCGAGCTATATTTGCTTCAAATTTTTTGTGGCAGTTTTATCTAGTAAATTAGATTTATGGTTTGACTTTAGATGTTTACTTCTAATCTGCAGAAAGTGAAGAAAATCGATTGATCAATGCAAATCTTCAACTTCCAGAACCAAAGCTTTGAATCTTTGGCTTGGCGTACTTATGCTTTTGTTAAACATTTATTCATTTTTATAATTACACTTGCAATGTAACTCCCAATTTGAAAGCTTTTAGTAGATACGCATTAGAATGACAGATCTATGAATGACATATATTTATTGCATTTTTTTACTAATTACAAGATGTTTATGTGGTCCCACCAGCCGAAGCAGCTTTGTCAATGAGGGAACTGCCATAAATGGGAAATAGAGACTTGAATGTGTGCTGCATAAATCATGATGTTTTGTTCGAGTTTGCTGCAGTAGATGAATTTGTCTTATTGTATTGGCTGAACCTATGTGAGTGGCCCCGACTTCATGGATATTTTTAATAAAAGCTTTATGCCCAAATGAAAATTTTTTTGCTTGTAAAAATTATATAATAAAATAATATTGTTGAAGATAATGCAAAACATGATTTGAAGAACATTGAATATATTATAGCACTGTTGACACTTGTGCTGAAATCTTTTCTGATAGATTGATTTATGAAGTGCAATCAGAGCTGCGAGGGCAGGCACTTTTGCATAGCTTGACTATTGGTTTAGTACTTGAATCAACTAATCAAATGTGACCAGTGAATTTTTTTCTGCACATTGATACCAATAATGGCTCGATAACGTTGACAGTCGACTATACATTGTACATGACTTTTAGGGATGTAGTTTGTTTCGCCACATATTTTTTTCAAAGACGCAGCTTGCTTATTTTACTTATGGTAGTAAGAAACTAGTGTTCGGTGTGGGCAATGGTATACAACCCCAACCCCAGGATAGGCGAAGGGCATAATATGAGCGGGGCTTTTGTGAGGCTGTATATCGTTAGTGTGAGTAGCGACAGAACTGTGCCGATACAAAGACCTTATTCTACATAGTCTGCTTGACCGAATTACCGTAGACCGATAGAATTGGCAGTCGGTACTAAGATGTTTATACAGCATTTAGAAGAAGGTAATATTACAAATTTTAATTTTCGTTGTTTGAGGCGTTTGAGACATTGGTAATAATGTATCTGTAGCTAGATTTAAAATTTTATTCTAGCCAACATGAGCAAATACAAGATAAAATATATGCCAATAGAGCCGTGTAGGACTAGACTTTTATCGCAATAGCCGATGTGAATACGAGAGATAGAGACAGGTTGTATTACGCGTTACATCATTTTGGGCAAGTCTGAGCATGTTTTTTTGGCCTGAGCGTTTTTACCGCAATCAAAATTTTTCGATTTTAATCTTCAAATATCTTGACAATGAGTTCGTCTAACACAACAAACAACATATCAACTGATAGACAAACAAAAATACTTTATTTTAAAATTATCTCAAGTTTGATGCAACCACATCTTTAACATAACATGACTTTATCGTTTGTCATGTTTAGTAGTAAGCTCGATGACAGGCTAAATTATATATTGTAGCAGCTTCATGTTTTAATATTTAGTCTTCAAATGTATAATAATACTAATATTTGATTTAAAGACTAAAGTTGGACTAGGTGACTTGCCATTGCTGTTGATCGCGATAATTAATATGAAAGAGTGTGTGGTTCCATTTCAATTGACAAATGCCAGCAGGAACAGCTAGAATATGGTTGAGTTTTGTTAGAATTTCATATACGCTGATGCTGCCTAATAAAATTCTTAACACACCAAAATTAATTTTACCAGATGCATCTAACCTTAATTCCAGTAAGACTGGCAGATGTGAAATGAGCTTTTATTCAAGGCACATTTCAGGTCTGTCATGTTTTGCTTGACAGGTAATAACTACAAAGTTTTATCACTATTTTGGACAAGTTTTGCTTAATATTGAGTTGGGTCCATAGGAAAGCTAGCAGCAAGCTTTTCACGTTGCGATGCTTCCTTCCATCATTGAAAGTGGCTTTAGTATAACACGCAACGATCGTCATCGATTGTACTCGGCTGTAGGCCTTAAGCATTGAGTGTGAAAAAATGGCCGCTGTTCACTGCTTTCTATGGTGTCACCTTAACGCGGCGTAAACATCTTTTAAAAGACAAGGGCACTAGCGACTCGTCAGTCATACCGCATTTTGACTGTGTCGAACCCTCACTCCTTGAGCAATCGCAGATGGTGCACAGCACACTAGGTGCTACTCCAACATGTTGAGCAACCAGTCACTATTCAGCCAAGGAAAGAAGCATACATTCGAATCATTTGGATTTTAACTGGAATACCGAACTTTCGTCTATCAACTTGTTGGCGAACAACCCGCCTGCAGGAGAGAATGGATTCGCGTATGCAGCATGTCTTTTTCTCGAGAAGCTCAAGCAAATAGGTAGCCTTTGGCTAGCTGAGCAGGTCAGCTGTTACCAGTATTGCACGGTGCCTCGCCTCTTGAGAAATGCGGCAAGCTTAGTAGCATGCCTGCCAGCCTCTCTGCCTGCCCTTGCTTGCTTGCCAACCGTGTCTGCATGCCAGCACGTTCATTTGTACCTGCAACTGCCTGGTCAAGTCAGCTCACATCTTCTTGCCTCTGCTTGCTTTCCTACTTATGCTGGTTCAACGACAATTATTCATTTTGCCACCAAACTGACGTTTGCTCGCTTTTGCCGCCTAGTAGACAATGTCACACGTTCTGATAGCCAACTCGTGGAGTCGATCACTCGGCCGGCAAACAAGCCTGCCATTCGCGCCGAGTCAAAAAACGATCACATTATTTTGTCACTGAGTTGATAATGATCGCTTCTGATTGCGCTTTTGCGTGTTCGATTGAGCTTACATTGATTCTGTCTGCCTGCATCTGTCAGTCAGCCTGCGTAAAAATCCGCCAGCCAGATGGCTTGCTTGATCAAGCTGATTTTTGAAGCTTACGTTTTGAGGCTTGAGTCGGTGCTTTGCTGCTCATATCTGCTTGGTCAGCCTGCTTCTGCTTTCAGGTTCCTGCCTCAGCGACTGCCTGTCTCTACACCCCTCTGTCATTACGCCTCTTTGCTTCTACACCCCTCCCCTCTGCCTTTATGCCTCTCTGCTTCTACACTCCTTTAATTCTTCAATTCTACATCCGCCCGTGTCTGCAGGGCTCTAAGTACTATTGGCAGGTTCTTTTTTTACCATGTTGTAGCATTGGATGAGGCAATACAACAGATTAAAACATTGCAAGAAAACAATGACCAGAAACTCTCAGCTCTACAGAAAGAAAGTCACCAGAGACTTACAGCTTTACAGAAACAATCTGAGCAGCAGGCTAGAGGTAACTTCTTATTTTAATATCTTACTCGTCCATTGTTAGTTTAAGGCTGAGAGAGAGAAGCCAGTTGCTTTTGTAATGGAAAATGTATATCAAAGTCTTGTTAAAAAGTAACCATGCTAAAGTACATCTACGCACTAGTGTTTTCAGCACCTGCTGTGATCGTCAAATGCAAGTAGTAAAACTTTTGCATATCTATCAGTGGGTTCTTTCTTCACTCTGTTTTAGCATTGCACGATGCTAGACAACAGATAAAATCACTGCAAGAAAAAAATGACCAGAAACTCTTAGCTCTACAGAAAGAAAGTCACCAGAGACTTTCAGCTGTACATAGACAAACCGAGCAGCAGGCTGGAGGTAACTTCCTATGTTAATATCTTACTCGTCCACTGTTAGTATAAGGCTGAGAGAAAGAAGCCAGTTGCTTCTGTAATTGGCAATGCCTATCAAAGTCTTGTTAAGAGGTAACTGTGCGAAGGTAAATATACGCACTAGTGTGTTCAGCACCTGCTGTGATTATCAAAACAAGCAGTAAAATTGTTGCATATATTATCAGTAGGTTTTTTTCACTCTGTTGTAGCATTAGATGACGCTAGAAAACAGATAAAAACTCTGCAAAAACAAAATAATCAGAAACTCTTCGCTTTACAGAGAGAAAGTGACCAAAAACTTTTGGCTCTACAGGAAAAAATGGAGCAGCAGGCAGGAGGTAACTCTCGATGTCAATGTCTCATTCACTGCGTTTCCATGACTAGCATGATACGATGTTTCACTGTGGTAAAGTTGAGTTACTTTGCAATCGAGCATTTCAATGAACATCTGCACAATGCATTTAACACCAGCGTTTGACCCCAAAGGTCAAGTATTAATCTAATTAATCTATAAATATCTACACAGCCTTGTCAAGCTAAGCTTAGCTACAATCGTTTGGAAAATTGGCCGCATTGAGACTGTGAAATTCCAATTAAAAACTACTGAAGCGTAAAATTGTTTAGACTGGAATAGCCAGCGATACTTTAATCCGCATTATTTGCAAGTGCTATGCAAATCATCGCGCAACTCGCTTTGCTTGCTTGCTTCCATGATGCTGTTAACTTGCGGATTGGCTCAAATTTGCGCATTATGGAAACATAGTGATTAGTTTATTGTTAGTATAGTATTGAGAGAGAAAATTAAATTAATCTTTTAACTTACAATGCATATCAAAGTCTTATTAACTTTTTTGCTACCACAAGCCAATGTATCAGCTCGGGCTACTTTCTTTTTATGGTTGGAAGCCGATACATTAACTTCCGATACATTGGCTTCCGGCGACAAAGAGAAACCTAGCTTTCATCAAACCTAGCTTCTCAGTAGTTGGATTACAAGAGTTCACACAAGTATATAGATGACAAGAAATACATCGACTTTTAGACAGTGCATTAGTTTATTTATAATTAGTCAGCTTTATCTTCAGATAGACCAATAAGATCTGGTATCTATGAGAACAATCTTTTTGCTAATGGTATAGACTAATTAGCAGGCCTCTCGCTAGCGGCTTACTGATTATTAAACAGAATGTTCACCGCGGAAAAAGCATGGATGAAAAAAAAACGCGATTGTTTAAGCTGTAGAAGCTTCTAACATTCATAGCAATTGAGGCTCTGATAACTTTGTATCAAGTGGTTCTGACTCTTCTAGTGCATGTATTTTATGCGAAAAATTTAAATAGTAACCATATATTATGGCAACAGTCAAAATACGACTATCGAAATTGATGGCAAAATGTTGTTGGTAAAGTTTGTAACAATTTTTACCGTTTTTAAATGATGTTAATTTAAAATTTTCTTCAACTTCCTAATAAATTTTAATTTTTGTACCAACCGGTTTTTTATTAAGTGGATAACCTAATTCTTTTTCAAGTTACCACAAACTTAGTGACGTTATGTGTACATTTGTGTGATTAGAAAAAAATAATTCAGGCAGAGCTAAAAATAAGTTCAGTAGTGAAAAAGTTAAGAGGTAATGTGCTAAGGTGCGTTAACACACCAATGTGTTTAGCACCTGCTGTGATTGTTAAATGCAAGCATTAAAACTGTTGCATATCTATCAATGGGTTCTTTCTTCAATCTGTTTTAGCATTGGATGAGGCTAGACAACATATAAAAACACTGCAAGAGAAAAATGACCAGAAACTCTCCACTCTACAAAAAGATAGCCAGCAGAGACTCTCAGCTCTACAGAGACAAACTGAGCAGCATTCAGGAGGTAAATTTATATGTTATTGCCTTGCTAGTCCATTGTTAGTATAGTACTGCGGAAAATACATGTAAGTTAGTTACTGCTCTAATTCACAGTGCATCATATCTGCTTGATGGTTTTCACTTTACACTAGTATCACCTATAAATCGCCTACTGGTGTTATATTTTATACTAGCTGTGGTATCGTTCTGAAGGTCCGATTTTGTATGATTATTATGGATCACTTACTGTTCTTTCCGAGTAAATTTATGTGGATATAGTGGTGCTGTTTGCACTCTAAAATACATGAGGATGTACTGATTCTTGTGTATAGTTAGGTGGCAATTAACAGAAATGGCCGCTGTCTGCTTTTTAAATTGACTTTAATAGATTGATAAAGGTTTTCATTGATATCTTCCTGCTCATCAGTTAAAGGAACTTTCGTTTCTATATAAATAATAATAGAAATTGTCTGTTTATTTAGATATGGCTGTGATGCAGAGAAGGCTGGAACGATTTGCCATGTATCTGAAGGCTCCTGGTGATACTCATTCCCCTGGTGATCAATGTCACAATCTGGACAGTTAATACCAAATTCACGTTTACATCTGGATATAAATTGTGTCTAATTATTTTATTGTTATCTATGTGCATTGCAAATTTTACTTTGGTTTCTCCTCCTACCTGAGCATATATATACTCCTTGAGATACACATACTACCTGTGTTCAGTAAGGTTTTATCTCATGAACAAACGGTCAAGGTCATCACCTGATCTTTTCGTCTGTGTTCAAATATTTTGAATATAGTATGATGCTGAGTTTTGTTAGAATTTCATATAGGCTGATGCTGCTCCATGAATTCCTTAACAAACATTAAAATTCATGTTAGCAGATGCATCTAACCTTAATTCCGGTAAGACTGGTGGATGTGAAATGAGCTTTTATTTTATTCAAGCCACACTTCGGATGGTGTCATGTTTTGCTTGGCAGGCAATAAATACAAAATTTTACAATTATTTTAGACAATTTTTGCCTGATATTGATTTGGGTCAATAGGACAGCTAGTAATGAGTTTGTTTTGCACTGTTATACGTCCTTCCATCATCAAAAATTTCTTGATTTAGATATTTTGAATAGTTTCTTGTTATTTATTTAAATAGCAAAGTTGGACTGTTTCTCCTCTTTTTATTTGATTATAAAAATGACTTGAGAATTTTCATACTGGACCACAATGACTGATTCCAAAAAAGTTGAATAGATAAGTAGATGTTTTCTGAGCAATTAATTCAGGAACCTTGCAAGATATTGAGGGTATATTTGAGCTTTGTTCTATTTGTTGTTTTGCTACAAACGTAATTCTCTCATGTGAAAGGTTGAGTAAATGAAGCAATAGCCCAGATGGGGAGAAACAATTGCACCATGAACAATACATTTCTATTGAAGCTATTCAACTGACTGTCAGACTTAGCTAAACAGACATGCATTGTTTTGCTCTGAGTAGATAAAAGTTACTGCGAGGTAATAAACCATGAAAGGCTTATAGCAACTCGTAGCAGGGCCGGCTTCATTGCTCTTATTTATATTCTAAGGACAAAGGAATATGATTACAGTATAAATTCATTCAACGTGATAATAATGTAAATTGTTATATCGATAGCTTAAAACAAATATTGCCTCTATAACATAAATACAAAGTTGTTTGTCACCTAGCAACTAACAAACAAACCGGCTTTCCACATGTTTTGCTATTGTCCCAATGATGTTTAAGCCAGCACTGTAGGCCTAATTTAAAACTTTCTATAAAAAGTTTGATAGACAACTAATAACTATCGAAGCTTATCAAATTGACAACATAAAACATAATAATATTAATCCTAGGGTATGGTAGTATGCAGATAAATGAAGTTATTGTAGTAATGAAAGTTGCACCAATGTCAACACATTGTCTGGCATAAAAAAACGCCCATACTAACGTATAACATGACTAACGTATAACTAGTTTTTGCTAGCTAACAGGTAGCCATAGCAACAGTTGGTTTGTGTTGCATCGGGCATTATATAACGCTGATGCTTTGTAACATGACTTTTCATTAGCTGAGGAAGGCAAATAAAATAGCAGTCACTTATATATATTACATTCAACTTGAATAATTTTCACACTCTTTCTTATAGTCGGCGATGGTTGATGTATATGCAAGGAACATCTGTGTAGTCCAATTATCTTTCAACATTCTGCTAAATCTATAGATAGTCTAATGATCACAGCTACAGGCGCCCTGTTATAGGACATCACAGGATCAATTAATGCAGAATTTTCTTCTATCCTATCTGCTACTAGCTCTATGACTGATAGGTAAAGCTCTTTAGATGAATCTATCACTCATGCCATAGCTACATCTAAAGCCCCATATACCAGTTAAGCCAGGTGGCTATGCTATTAAAAAGAGTGATTACTGGAAGGCAGGGCATTTAAGACTATATATAGCTACCAGCTCTAAAAGATTCAAGATTGAGGCAGTGTCTCTAATTTGATTTACCAACATTGTTAAATACTTTAGCTATGATGAGAAGATATAGTGGCGTTATAGAAGATTGTTTATAAAACAAAAAATAACAAAGGAGTTAAAACATAGATTGTAACTCTTGCCTTGAAATTGGTCTACTTAAAGTAATTTAGATACACAACTGAAACAAAAGTCATCAATGTTAGGCGTGACACACAACAGGTGCTCAATGGCTGATAAGAATTGAGTGGTTTTGAACACACTTGCAGCTATGGCTCTATTGTCAGGTTAGAAACAGCGATGGCTCAGAGACAAGCTAAAGAAAGTGCATTTGCTAATTCATTGGGTTTAAAAACATACCTTTGCAATGCTTGTATTAGGAGCACGTATAGGAAGGCTGTTAGCCTTTATGACCAGATAAGTTGAGTTGGACAGCCTCAGTGACTTTGGTTAAAAATTTACCTTCAAACTTCAATAATTAGCGGTTTATCAAATCTTTAAATGCATGAGTCATTGTTATGGTCTAGTTAGCCATTCATGCTTTTTAAAAGGCTCATGATCTCTTTAATATTTGTCTTCCCATGTGTGTATACCGTTCCATCATTATTATTCCAACCAATATAATCATAAAGGCTACCTTGTTTCGTATAGGCTAACAAAGGACTATGTATATCTATCATAGCTTTCCCTGTTTTTCTCACTGTTTGTAGCATGCATAATGAATAAATGTTGGTATATGCCCCTGCACATATCCAGTTGTCTAGTTGGGTTGTCACAAACCAAGAAGAAAGGGTGGTTATACAGACACAACAGAGTTTAGTACAAAAAATATTCTAAACTCATCTGAGCATTGTGATTATCAGATTCTGATGCCAACGGGTGTTGATGTCAGTACTTGTCAATGCCCACATTTAGTCTAGTTGGGTTGTTATAAAATGGAAAAATTGGGAACATACAATCACAAACAGATTTAATTCTATAAAAGCGCAAATACTCTAAGATATAATTGTTGGGATTTTGTACTGAGCGGTACATATCTGCGCTTGAATCTGTTCGACGAGTTGACGCTGAGCGATAACATTAGACATGCTCAACCCTAACTTTATCACGCATGAAGTTCAGTTTGATTGGTTGTTTTTGCCCTGAATGCAATGCTCCAGCTGGTAATTTTTCTTGTGTCAATGTTTACGTTTTTCTCGCTTTTAAAAGCTGCCTAAAATATGACCTGATATGCTGATATAAACACCTATAGGAAGCTTATGCAAACTCCGAACCCGAAAGGTCAATGTGTGGAATGATGCGTGCACTGATATTAGCCTGGATGTAAGATCAGATATGAATTTCAATGTAACCTCTGATAAAAACTATCATGGGACCACATGTATAATCCAGTGCATTATAACACAGTGATTTGCTGAAGATTTTAGCTGCACTATTTCTACTGTCTTCGGAATACACCTTCATTTTGTGAGAAACAGGGTTAATCAAGCTATAGCTTGGAAGTGAGAAACTGTTACACCATGACCAGTACTTTTTCAATGAATGTATTCAACTGGCTGTCAGAATTGACTAAACACGGAAGGTATTGTTTATCTCCGAGTAGATAAAAGTTATTGTAAGGCTGTGAAAGGCCGAAAGTATTTCATAACAGCTGTGACTCCAATCATTTTTATTGGTTGGAAGGACAAAAAAGACTAGCTTTTAAACCATTCAAAATCATAATCATGTAACTGGGTGCATTCAAATTTTAAAACTAAATATAATTTTTATAACAGCGATATCAGCATTCTCATCACCTAGCAACCAACTAACAAGCCGGCCCAAGCATTCCGAGCTTGAATCCAAATGAATGAGCCTTCAATGCTCTTCAAAAGGCTCCAGCTCATTGTGGCATATCAGTAATTCACCCCCTTTAAATATATAAAAGATTTCAATAAAAGGACTTATGAGAGAAGGAGCCTGAGGCTAAAATAATGAATGAGCTTGGAAAAGAATCAGAATTTACTTTCAGTTTTTAAAAATCATGCAAACAATTGCTCAATGAGTTACCTACTCTTGCCAAACACAACCAAAGACAGATGGATAAAATTAGTTTCACTGCTCCATTTGTTTTATATGGTTGGTTAAGAGTGTGCAGACAGAAAGCTCATTCTTAGTCTAGACAAGTAATCTCAATTATTTCTTGTCATTTCTTCCCCATGACTATAAGTAGTACTATTTGTTTATAAGATGGTTATAAGTACACCTCTGTATAAAATTGCATCATTATTAACTTCCATGAAAATATAAAAATATGCACCAGGCTACAAAAAAATTAATTCTACCAACTGCAATAGAAATGGTTTGACACCTCACACTGCTGCTCTGTGCACAGGGAGCATGCTCAGTGCAGACAAAACTTTCATACTGCAGGGCAAATGCTCCCTGCACATGATGAGAGTGTCATTATAAACAACTTTTGGTGTAACTGTACATCAGACTATTTCCTGCCCTAATTGACCAACTTAATACAATTTAGTAATAATCATGCAGTTAGTTGTTACATCTGAAAATCTTTCACGACACACAAGACTGTCATGGTGTTAGTTATTAATATAATTAGCGGTGATGAGCCCATATGACAGCCATTAGTCGCATTGCTATTACAGCTTACTGTTCTAGTGCTGACCAGGCCTGATATTAAAAGTTGGCTTGTAGTAGGAGTTGCCTTCTGCCACAGGTTTCCAATTGATATACATATATGTGCAAATGGTAGATGTCATAATAAACAGTCAACTATGGAAGTTAATTAAGTAGTATTTGGTTTGGTGTAAAAACACATACAGGAAGTATTAATTCATTTTACACAAATATGTTCTCATTCCCTCTGATCCTCCATAAATTAAGTCGACGCAAACCCTTCCCTCACTGCCCAATGATGAGAAGAATGCCAGGAACATTTCAGTCGCTAATGAATGCTGTCATGTGTCAACAGGTTCTTGCTGTGCTAAAGGTAGAAGTGGGGTAGTTGAATTAAGAGGACATACTTTCTCACACTCCTAGTGACTACAGCAAGTTGAATGTATGTATCATTACTTGATACATATCCAATATTAAGATTTGATATGACTGTAACTCACTATAGCTCCGCTAAAAGCTACAAATCATATTTTCAACCAAATCTTATAATAATCACTTTTATATAATTGCATAAAGATTTTTTAGTATAGTATACATATGACGTAAATAATCCGTTGTACATCTGTTTATGTTATAGGGAACTTATGTTAAACAAACAGTAAAATACATGTAAATTGTTTTATATGTGTACACTGCCTAATCCGTCCTAAGATATTCTCAACTCACTTATTTCACAATACAAAAAGAACAACTAGACTTAAATTTTTAATTTGTGGGATATGCTTTAACTACAGCATTATCAGTTTGCCGTAGACAACTTTTCTCCTTTTTCTTATCATTTTCACTCCATGTTATGATCGCAGGAATTTTACAATAAGTTAAGTACATTTTTGATGCCCACTTACAATGATTTGTAATGATGACAATTTCTACACCCACAGTTACGCGCTCACTAACTTCAGTCTTCTTCTTCTACTTCTTCTTCTTCTCAATAATCACATTCGCTCCTGTGCAGAAGCCTTATTGTGATGTCCTATAGAACTAGAAAATGGGGTCAATAGTTTTTTCAAATTTTTAGATTGCCAGATGGCGTTAGTGACTAGTATACAAGTGGTTAAAAACTGTAAAACAGGACAATATGTTATAAGCATGCAGTTCGATGAAAGAAGTAGTTTTTCTTAGTCTCTGTATTTATGTGGGAATTAATTCCACCTACACGAGTTGACGGGTATGCCTCACAATGCTGCACAGAAAATTCATTATCCACTGAAACAGATTTACTTAGAATTTTTTTCATTTACTGTTATGTCAGTACATGTAAGTCTGTGACGCCATTCAAGAGAAGGTCAGTCATCAACATCCATTTGATCAGGGATTTTTTCATATTTTATTTTGCCGAAGGCCCAACAATATGCTTTACGGTTTATCGTTGCAAGTTGTTTTATATGCTTTTGAGTGTATGGCGACCACACTGTCTACTGAGCTGTATTCAACAATAGGATGACAAATATTAAAATAGGCAACAGATTTTGTTTTAGTAGCAGCTGATTTTAAGGATCGCATGAGCATGTGGAGTGTGCTATTGGCTTTAGCACAAATATGGTTAATGTGAAGGTCTGGTGCAAGGTTTGGGCTGATCACAATGCCCAAGTATGTAAAACTTCGAACAGATTCGAGACAAATTTGATTTATATAGTATTTGCAAGCTAATGTAGATTCATTAAAGATCCGCATAGATTGGCATTTACTAGGATTGAAACTCATTTGCCAGTCATTAGCCCATGAGAAAATATTGTTTAGATCAGTGTGAAGGGCAAGACCATAACTGTTGTTTTGTATTATTCTGTAGAGTAGTGCATCATCAGCAAATAAACTAAGCTGACTTTCCTTGGATATTGAGTTAAGCAAATCATTAATAAATACATGTATAAGAAAAAGTAGGGACCCCAAGACTGAACCTTGAGGCAGTCCAGACGTAACAGGATGAGGTGAGGAAAGCCTGTCGTTGACTGATACCTGAAAACTATGACCAGTAAGCCAACTACAAATCCAATCAATTATGGATGGATGCAGTCCAAGCATTTTCATTTTGAATATTAGTTTATTGTGGCTAACCACATCAGATGCTTTGGAGAAGTCCAGTATAACAGCATCTGTTGGAACTTTTGAGTCAAAATTTTCAACAAGTCATTCACAGTGTACAAGATTTGAGAAGTACAGCTGCTTTTAGCTCTGAATCCATGTTGATGATCAGTAAGAATGCCATGGTCATCTAGGTGGAGGTGTATGTGGTGTGAGATTATATTTTCTACCACTTTTGAGACAATACTTGTCATATAGATTGGACAATAGTTTAAAGGTGAGGCCTTATTACCTTTTTTATATATTGGTATGACAGTGACTGAATGCCAATCAGTAAGTACCTGTGATAATGAAACTGATAAGTATATTATGTGACTCAGTGCATCACTAATATACTTAGTAAGAAATTTCAATAAGGCAGCTGACAGTCTATTCGGGCCACAGCTATTTCTAGGGTTTAAATCTTGCAGGAGCTTCTTAACTCCCTTAGACGATATGTCAATGTTTGTAGATTGCAGTGGAGTAATAGGATGACCCCACACTGGCATCCTGTCATTATCTTTGGTGTAGACGGAAGATAATGCGTCAGCACAGCACTCAGCTATTGCTCCTGGAGAATCATCAGGAACACCATTTAATGTTTTTATGACACTACTTTGTTCACGTTTAGACTGTATAAATTTGTAGAGCGGCCTAGTATTACCATCCTTAAGCTGTTCACAGACAAGTTTGTTTATGTAAGAGTTGTTGTCTTTATTTACCAATGATTTTACCAATTTAGCTAAATTGTCAAGATTCTCCTTGTTTTCAATGGTAGGGTACTTTTTCTATGTCTTATAGCACCTGTTTCTTTTTCTAATTTGTTTAACCGTATTATGTGTAATCCAATATTTGTTTTTCTTTTTGACAGTAAAGGAAGGAATGCAGTAGCAAACTATTGTCTTGAAGTCAGCAAGAGAGCTGCAGCCAATCACATCGAGCTTACAACTGCTAGTCACACTCTCAGGGTACAGGAAGGGGAGACAATCCATCTGTAGAAGGTAACCAAATGCAATGAGTAGATTGAAAGGGCGGATTACCAGCGCCTCGTCTCATACACGGCTGTGAACCCGCTGTGTCCTGATTGGTTCGAAACATATGACTACGATTAGGCAGAGAAATTATGCAAGAGTTGGCTAGAGAGAGTCTGTGATGTTTTTAGACAGCTACAACCTGCAGAACACTTGATGCATTGACTTATTGATGCTGCCAATCTGGACATAGCCTCTTGTTCATTAACTAATATTGCAGCAATAAGAAATGAATGCAGGACACCGTCACAAAAACACCATCACAAAGATACAAATGGTTCTTGTTAAACTACTGCCGCTAAAAACTATCACAATTGTCTAACTTTGTGCCCATGTGAGCAGAGATAATAGCTACTAAATATTTAACTATCTACTTTCTGTAATTTGTTTATAAATAGCAATATTATTATGAAAGTTCTGTGCGTTTTGATCGTGATCAATTTTTATCAATTTTAATCTTTTAAAATTTTGGCCATCAGATCGTTCCATGCATCGAAAACAATTGCAAATGATAGAAAAATAGTTCTATTCTGATAAACTCTAAAAAACTTGTGTAAGTTCATTTTCAATGTCAATTTAGTCATGGCCAATTTACGTTAACTCTCCCACTGTTGAGTGCACACAACTCCAAAATGAGTAAATATAAATCTGATCAGTAGCACAATTTAGACTAAGTTTGGACAATTAATATTGTAAAGATTTTGTGCCACCCTTACTTTCGTCCACTAGTACAAGACTCGGTGCATGAGTTTATACATATATTTTTGCTTAGTTCATAAGTTGTACAATGATGCTCAAGTAACAGGCAATGAACAGGCCCAGAACAGCCCTGCTCCCTAGGGCAAATGTTCAGGCTTATATAGCGGGTAGGCCCCCCTCTCGTTCCACTTGGCTAGGCTTGACCTGCCTTGGCTTTGGCTTGGCTCTACTCAGCTCGGCTCGTTTTGGCTCTGACTGGCTTAACTCTCACCTCTTTATTCCGCCTGACTGAGCGCAGGCCGGCCCGGCTTAGCTCAGCCCTAAGCTCAGCTCTCAGTGGATCACATTCCACCACACTATAACAGCTCCACAATAATTCAATAGAGCCACTAATGATTTTTTTTGTATTTAACCTATTTATAACAATTTTACACAATCTAATATAAACATTTGTAGAGTGATATACACTTGTTATTAACAGTGATGCATTCAAAATATTTGATTGAGAGCATTGTACCTCTCACATTGAAAATAAGAATCATACTCTATAGTCTATACTATCAAGCTACAGATTACATAAACAAAAGCTGTTTTCTTGAAAGTCTCTCTCAAGCAACGAAACATATTGACAGCACTTTCAGATCATTTTTATAAAAAATATTTGGCTGAACCAAGACTAGAACTTGGGACCTCCTGCATCCAAGACGCAACTCGTACCACTACACAATCGAACCATGAATAATGTAAATTAAATCTGGCTTCTTGGTACAGCTGTTTTTTACTTTTTCTGTCGTTGCAAGCGTGAAGCTTTGCATCGGAGCAAACAGCATTTCAATATGATTTAATTAGATGGCACTGAGGCATTTGGCATGAAGAGTATACCCAATGAAACAGTGAAAGAGTTAATATATTTGGTTGCAAAGACAGATTTAAAAAAAACTGCAGACTGATTATGTACTATAAACTTAATTTGGTGTTTAAGGTTTAAACCTAGCTAAGTTTCAACAATTAGCATTTGCATGCAAATGCCTTGCATTTAGCTAATTGCAAGGCATTTAACTAGTTCCACTATAAATCCAGCTATAGCTGTTTTAAGCCTACTGGCCAAAATTAGCCAATTATGACAAATTACCGATGTCAAAAATCAAGCAACCTTAATATTTATACCAATACAGACTCTAAAGGTGTTTACTCAAAAATGCTGCAAAATAAGTATGGTAGAGTTACTGTAGTATTAGGCGAGTGATAGGCATTTGATTAGTTCTTTGTATATCCGTACACTTGGAGTAATCTCCTACAAACCACTTTTAGCAATAAATAAACATAATTTTCATCTAAATAACCATGTAATTTTTGCTTAACCTTTTGACTGGCTTTCACCTTTATTTTTAACCTTTCTAACACTTTTTTCAACTGATTGACCAGATAGACTGAGCGATACTGTTTTTGCTACCATAGTGGCTGCATTGGAAACCGTCCCGTATGCTCGTGTCTCAAATAAAAAATGTCACACAGAATTTTCCTTGTACCATACTTTTCGGAATATTAGCCGCTACTTTTTTAATGTTTTGAGTCATGCGGCTTATATAAAGGTGCAGCTATTTTGTGTTTCTTTACAGTTAAGGTGCATTTAACCGGAATCTCTGGTTAGTGCGAGAAAGAAAAAAACGGAACAATGCCAAACGGTACGGTTCCATTTGGCACTGGGTTAACAAGCGTCGGTTAATACGGAGCAGTGCCTAACTGCACTGTTTTGCTTTAACCAGCAAAGTTGCTGCCATGTTAAGAAGCACCCTCCTGGCTTCTGTGACCTATACGAAGGTGCAGCCTATGTATTGTTTTATTATCGTTTTTGAAAACAAAGCAGATGCGGCTTATATAGTGGTGCAGTTAATAGTCCGAAAAGTACGGTAGGCTACTGCTTTCGAGCAATTTGAGGGTACCTCAAATTGCTCATATGTCAAGCCAGTCATATTTATTTTAAGGTATTACTGTAATTAGATACATAATCCAGAAAATTCTGTACTAGGCAACCCTGACAGATGATACTACTAGCTATTAAGGATTTATGT
Organism: Watersipora subatra; assembly: GCF_963576615.1. Lineage (NCBI taxonomy): Eukaryota > Metazoa > Bryozoa > Gymnolaemata > Cheilostomatida > Watersiporidae > Watersipora > Watersipora subatra. The sequence goes on from NC_088713.1 coordinate 2,971,748, forward strand.
TCACCTAACCATGATCATAGGCATAAATAGGGTTGTAATGTGTGCAGTCTTGGATTCACTCAGATATTAACCAAAATATTTGCATCACTCTGTTCTATTAATAACTGAGGGCTTACAATACTACAGTAAGGCTAGGATAGGGGCACACAACTTCTGCATAATTAACAACTATAATTTGCTATGTTTTTAGACAATCTTTTATTGCAGAAGCTAGCATAGATTAATGCTTTGATTACTAAAATATTTGTCATATAGACCAGCATTTGCAAATTTATTGCTTTAGATGTCTGCAGTGCTCAACGTAAACTTCTGTTACCAGCCGAGACTTTGTGTTCGATATGACGTCATCCCATGATTATTAGTGTAATCTTGTTTAAGTTAGCTACTACAATTGTAACTGATCTGTATTTATCTATACTGTAGTTATATGATTGGGTAATAATCAACTGAGTCAATGAGCTTGTGGCATACAATAATTGGTTGACAAAGGTTGACATAGAACAAGCTGGTATGTGAAAAATGCCAGGTGGGCCTTTCTGTACACCCCATATTTAAACCCCTAATAAGCAAAAGTTTAAAAAGTTCATGAACAAACACAAAGCTGCAATCTTGTTATAATGCTTGATTCTTGATTCGTACAAAGAATTAATAAATAGTGAAATTAATAGCTTTGCCGATTAATTTCATTTTAGAAAATCTGCAGAACATTTTCCAATTTTTTGTTGCTTTTGTGTTTATACAGATTTACATGTAGAAACTGTCATGCAAGTGCCAAGTATTACTGGTACTTTGCCAACAAACATTATGCTTTTTAGCTAAAGCTTTATACAAGCTAATATTATATAGTACTGTCTCATTATAGCTATTAATAATGCTTGTAGCTTTTTACAAAGCTTTTCTATGACCAAACATATAAATACTGGGGTTTTCTGTTATCAAATCAGTTGTCTCTGGAGTGTGCAATAAACCATTTCTCTAATTTAATACTCTATTTAATTGCTTCTGTGCAGAAACATAACAGAAACAAAGCACTCCAAATTACTGAACAACTAAAACACAGTTGAAATGTTCTGTATAGTCAAGTCTTTTACGTGAATTGTCACAGGCATACACTGGATATAGAGTGTGGCTGTCTAATAGCTAGTACAAACTATCATCAAAATTGTGATATGAATTCTGGAAAACATTGAAATCTGAAATCACCCTCAATGAAAGATGTTTCAGTTATATAAAAAGCTAAATGAGGTTTATCAATAGTTCTCACAGCACTTGAAAGGTGGCGCAACTCCTAAAAAATTAGTTCAATTACATCTTCTTGGTAATCTGTTGTAAACGTTACACGTTGTCACAAAATATGAGATTTTGATCACAGTAGTCAGTAAGTGGGACAAGCGAAAACTAGCTCACATTCTGCTCTCAAGTTTTAAAAAATACTCAAGTTATACGAGAGATCGCGAGTTCAAAACCTTTACGATGCAATCTTATTTCTCCACATCCAACTTTGGCTTCAGATGGAAAAATGTACAGACAGACATACAGACAGACAGACGCAGTGCTAATTATACTAAATTTTGAACATGTGAATAGTTAGACTCATTAGCCGACAAAAATATCTATTGAGGATAATTATATAAAATAGTTACCATTATCACATGTTAAGAGTAGCCAGGCTGAATCAAACGGGAGTTACAGGAAGAGGTTTTGAAAATACTAGTACTGGTATTAGCCATGCAATGAGTGTTATGCAGACAACATAGGATTGTTGAATACAACTTTAACGCTTTGCTTTTGGTATTTATATAAATAAATCTACATTTAGCTATTTCCAAATTACTTGTATAATCTTTAAATACTCGATTTCAGTAATTAACTTTAAAAAAATTATGAGTCACTTTATAATTCTAGCCCTACCAATTTTAACCTTACTCTTTAACAACTACAGTGGTGTGAAAAATAAACGGTCCCCCCAAAAGAATATCTCCTCTGTTGACATTGCAGCACTCAATACGTTTAATTCCTCTTTTAATTATTGTTCTTGAGTGTTACCATACAAGTTATACATCAAAATAAAGTTTTAAAGCAGTAGACTTTGATGAGACTAGTTATAATTTTAAACAGCAATATTTAGTAGCTCTTATAGCGATTCAAACTTAACATTTATTTCTGACACTTCTACTCATTTTGACTTCAAATAAAGCCATTTTCTTCTTGCAAATAACATTGAGCAGTTCAGTTACCCAAATCAAAGAATTTATGCAAAATAATCCTCAAGTCTTTCTGTTTTAGTGAATAAAAGAAAAACTCTTTTGAAGTTGTAGTTACGTATGTTTTAAAAGTTGATGTGTAACATGGGTAAGTTCATTCTATTTCATGTAGCATAAATATTTTATGAATTTACCCATGTTACACATCCACTTTTATAGCATAACAACAACTTCAAAAGAGTGGTTTTTCTATTCACTAAAACAGAAAGATTGGAGTATTTTTTTGCATAAAATCTTTTATTTTAGTAACTCAACTGCTCAAAGCTGTATGCAGTTAGAAAATTGCTTTATTTGAAGTCAAAATGAGTAACTGTCAGAAATGAATGTTAAGTTTGAATCACTATAAGAGTTACTAAATATCGCAGGTTAAAATTATAATTAATCTCATCAAAATTAACTCCTTTTAAACTTTTTTTCGATGCATAAGTTGTATGGGAACGGCTCAAGAACAATACTTAGAAGAGGGATTAAACATATTGAGTGCTACATGATTGTTGCTCGTTATTATTGTTGCGATATGTTGATATCAGCTAATGTTTTCAAGTAGCGCCTTCATGCGTTTCCATTCTGTCGGTCTCTATGCAACTGTAGACGTCATAATCTCAGTCACACTTGATTTGAGCATAAGAACCTCAGTCTTGTTTTATCAATTATTTTAATCTTGAAATATTCTGGCAGTCAGATCATCTTAATCCTCAAAACCATTGCAAATGGTAAAAAAAATACCAATACTTTCCTCTAAAGTTTACTAAAAATTGTATGCAAGTTCATCTTTAAACCAAATCATGTTTTTGCATGTTCCAGACCACCAATAAATTTCAGAGTTGATGTCCAAAACAGTGTGTTCTTTCAAAACTGGAGAGTTCATTAAGACTATTTGCAAAGAATTCACTACAGAGTGCTCAGGGTGTCCGCGTGAGTGTACTTTCCATTAGGGTATTTTTGACCCGCTTTCTGTTTATCGCATACCGACTGTGGTGTCCAGATGTTGCGGTTAGTGAGTGCTTGTGTTTTATAAATGGAAGGAGTAAGAAGCCACTGGTGCATCCATTGTGTTTTTAAATTTTTTTGGTATTGGTGTAAGATTGAAGGTAACTCAATGTTTTGGAGCTGCTGTCGTTAAGTTTGGCGTTGTGGCTAAAATATTCTCCAGTTTTTTAACCTAGCATTAAGCAGCCAATTTGTAAAAGTCATTTAAAAAAGTGTGAATAAAATTCAAATTTAATTTTAAAAATAAGTTTGCAATAAATTTAGGTACTTGAATTGATGGTGCGAGTGTAAGACTGGATGTAAAAAGATATAGAAACAACTTGACTGTAATGCTTTAAAACTTATGTAGATGTAGAAGTTAAACCATTCATCTTGCCTGTGGGTTTTATATTGATGGTGGTAATGCTATTCATGAACATACTTTAGCTTTGTTTATAGCAGCACCCTGTGAGGCTGAACAAACTAAATATGTACTGTACTACCTCGGCTTAAGGTCTGTAAAACCCGGCTCAAAAAGGTACCCACAATTGGCTTTTTCATAGTATCAGACTTTAACTATCGATCCATGAGCTTTTTTGTTATACATGTAATTACTATATGAAAAACATGAATCATCAAAAAACCTAATCATAAAGACATTGCTGCAAAGTTAGTACGAGATGCCATCACACCTCCGACATTTACTAAAAATGTTAGCCTAAAAACCAACTCCGTAACCTATCTTCCGTTGGTCTACCTCCCTATATTTCTTCCTGTTCAAAAAGCCTGGGTACCTATGAGCCCTACATGAGTCAATTGATACTGAAGAATGCATCCACCGCATTTGTGACCTTGACTTTCAACCTGATACATAGTAAGATTTTGACCTCATCTTCTGTGATTAAAACATACTGAACAGAATAAATTACAACATGTTCTATGCTTGACATAGATAAATTAGTTGGATTCACGTGATGATGTAAAGACAACACAAATATGACGATTCCTGAGAATATGGAGACAGAACAATTGAAATAATTAAATTTCACCATAACCTTACCATCCATATTACGTGTGTTTCTATGCTTTCAATGGGGTCAGAGTTGCATCCCCTCCAAATCATAAAAACATAAAATCTAAATGTATTTGACGCCTGTTTGCCTCGCTAAATTTGTGTGAAGGCATTCGCTGTAAGCATACTATTCAACATAAAAATGCTCGCTGCTGATGAATCTGAATCGATAATACTCGACTAAGCTCTCCCAAGTAGAGGTAATATAGTTTCAGCACGTAACACCGATCTCAGCTACAATGACACCGTACTGCTAATTACTACTGTTTACATTTACATGCTAAGGATGAGTTGCTCGCACGGAGATGATGAAATAACTACTTCTTAGTGCAACTAGTTGATTATGCATGAATTGAAAAGTGACTGTGACACGAAAGTGAACCTGCTTTAACATATTTTGTTTTAAAGGACACATCGTGAATCTTGGAAAAATCTGTGTACTACAACTCTATATTGTTGGAGCAGTTAGGTGCAAATTTGTAGGCAGGGGACAACTCCAAACCCATTCAAAGCGTGGAAGCACAATGAATAGTAATTTAACCTGGGTCATGTTGAGTCCCACCAGTAAATCGGTTCTGTCTATCTTAGCATGCGGCAGCTTTCCGACATATTTTAGCTTCAGCATCATGCGCCAAGACCTTTTCAAAGCGTTCACAGCATCCCCATGAGTGTGTGATTACCACACACTGCGTGTCTATAGGACAGATTATAAGTCTTTTATTAACCTGAGTATTTCAGCAATCAATCAATCTTGGCCAATGTATAGAAACATCAAGCCATTGCATAACTGGCCAGTAGCTTAAACCAAAAGAAATATTCGGTACTTTAAAATTTCAATTATATAATAATACTAACATTAAGCCGGCGTTGTCTAGGATTTCTCTCATTTTTAATCAGACAACCTGCAGCACGCGTCTAGAATTTAAAAAAACACACTGCCTTCAGGACAACAATCCATGAATACGTTCCTTCAGATCAATTGTCCGTAATGCATGCAAATACACATTTTGGAGTTTCAAATCAGATAGGTGTTTAAGAAGCTGGTTCTCAGAAACTAGGCAAAGTTATGAAACCAAATAAATTTTTGCGGACACGATAGAAAGCAGAGACTACAAGTATAAAGTTTGGTTAAATTCGTCAAAAAATGTGAAAAGGCAAAAATTAACACACACACTATGTAGACTGTGTAAAAAAATTGTAATGCACAAAATTGATAATTTGAGTGTTGTTTACTTTTGAAACATTGACACGATATGACAACCTGAAAGAATAAGTAAAAACAAGGAATATAAATGCGAAAGGCAGACCCAGATGTCTTTAGAACTTGTTAGGTAAACTGAAGAGCTAGCATGTGCTACACGTCACTTGACATCTATTACAGGCATAAAAAACTAAATCTAGCATAGATATACCATGATGTCATGATGAAAGCCATTAGGGTAAAATAGTTAATGAATTTCCCATGCAACATTATGAGTCAATGTCTATGGTATTGTTATTTATTGACTTCCCAGTAGTTACATTAATTACTCGCTAATTCCCTCTTTTAAAACTTGCTAAATACTTGCCTTTACAAATAACACAATTGTTATTTATATTAAAAAATATATTATAATGCATAATATAATTATTGTAATAATTTTCCGTGTATTTATTCCAACAAGCAGCAAAATAAACAATTAGCGTGTATGATAGCATGACAGTTGATGAACTCAGATGTTGTAGGTACGAATCCAGGACGCTGCAAATTTTTTTAAAGCACATAAATTACATAATTTTTTATTATATAGTTCAATACATCAAAGTTTTGGCTTTCAAATGAGCTTATATTCATTGCACAAAAATAATATACATTGTAACTATTTAAAACAGGGTGTCAAAATGTTTCCTGCAATAAAAACACTTGGCTGCGGTTCCCACAATGTGATGTCATAATTATCATTTAACCTTAAATCATGGATCTCTTTCGTTGCCATCGATGCTGCACTTTTCTGTGACAATCGGTGCTGTGAAGCAAAAAGAGTGCTAATAATAAACTAGGATTCTAGATAATCAACAATGCCCAGGGATTGTGCTAACGCTGACCAATACAAACGCATGTTCTGGGTTAAGTAATTAGGCTTCAATAAATATACTGTCGTTGATAAAGGTAATGAAATTACATCGATTAAATTGTGACCTGCAGTTGCGTGGTGGCGCTAGGGCTATATGTCAATCGCACTTTCGCGAGATCTTGCAATGCTTGAAATTAATTAGTCTCAGTCTGTGCCCCTCAACATCACAATAAAAAGGGAGGAATAGTGCATAATATCGTCGGGAAAACATAGTGTAGTATGGTGCTTGGAATCTGAGTTATCTATCATAAAAATAATCTGTACATGGGGAGCTAATGACACTACATGTATTTCATTTCATCTTCATTGGTTTTCTGGAGTTGTCCTACCTTTGCCTGCTACTAGCTTCATTATCGTAGTTGATGAATATAAGCAGTAAGCTATAAAATAATCGGTAAGAGCACACAAAACCGACTATGAAATACCACTGAACATTTCTGTGGTAAAGCTTTGGGGAAATTCTATAAAATTCTAAAAATATAAAATATAAAAATATAAAATTCTATATCTCTGCATCTTCTTACTCTGCCTATGCTAAATATTTATTTTTATTCAATTCAATGTTTCAAGATTTTTCATGGTTTGTGCCTTCGTTTTTCACATGACAGTTACAGGTCCTCAACTCATTTCAACTCACGTGATGTGAACAAATTGCATACAATCACTAACGATCATTTTGAAAATGTCATTGCCAGCTGCTTGAACAATCTTCCACCAAATATCCGATCTCTTAGCAGAGAAAGGCATTTTAAAAACTATTTGTCAGACTATTTATTCAATGTTAATGGCTAACTGTTGCTTTTTTCCTCTCTTTTGTTTTGTTTTACTATTGTTGTATGGCCTAATTTGAAAAACATTTCTATTTGTGAAATGAAATTATTGCCAATAAAGTACTCTATATATATATATTTATATATATTAATATATATTTATTTGTTTTTTTTATATATTTATTAACATATATATTTATATATGTTTATATATATTTATATATGTATGTATTTTATTATTATATTATTATATGTATTATGTATTATATGCTTATGTATTATATGCATATGCAACTATATATAATTTATTAATTTTCTAAGATGTTAGAAAGTTAATAAAATGTATGTACTTAATATTGCACAAAGTAGTGAAATAACCAGAGTAGTGAAACTATTTATCCAGAAAGTGAAAATCTTCCAAACAGACGATTAAACAGAGATCAACTACAAGTACATCAATGTACTAGGTTTAAATTACCACTGAACACTGACTGATAAATTTAGACAACTGCGTAGGACGAGGCCTGATGCTTGAATGAGATGTAGCTACATTAATTTGCATGACGATCTAAACAGCATAGCTAAATGTGTTGCTAGTACGCAGGCAAATCATAAGAAACTATCCTATATCATAGTGTGTTACATAAATAATAGTACTACATATCATCAACAACAAAACATATGCAATGAAGTCGAGCTTTATGAAAATGTTAAACATCTGCTGCTGACATTACTGGTTTGCACTTACAATTAACTGATTATTTTAAAAGTTTATCGTTATCAATGATAGATTTTCCGACAAGGCCATAGATATAGTAAACCCTAGATTGGCGAATAGCTATCAATACAATGGAGCAAAAGTGAGGCCTATAATTGGCTGTTGTTTTCACGACGTTACGTCGTAGTGATGTGCATCACAGCATCAAAGCCTTCAATTGAGCAATAAGTTTAGTAGTGGAAGCACGCTTGGCATGCTAGTTTTTAAGTCATAAACATAACAATAAGACCAAATTCTTAGTGAAATGTCATCAGAAGAGACCACAACACCCCAGGTATATCCTGAATTGCCCATAACAAAACAGAACTTCAACTCAAAACAAGAAGTTCTCAACAATATCATAAGCTATCTATGCCGATTAAAGATACCAAGCTGAAAGCTGCTAGTGAAAAATAATAGGAAAATCATCATCATTTCGTCATTGGTTTTGAATCAGCAGCCAAATCTGTACATGACATTGCTCAATATCTTTTCAGCAACTACCCTTACATCAACTACTTCCTAACCTTTAAGATCAACCAGGATCACATTGAGATTCTGTTTTCCACAATACGATCTAAGGGTGGCTATAACAATAACCCGGATGTGCAGTGCTTTAGATCTGCACTTCGAGCACTGTTCATAAAAGCAGATATCACACCAAATCCCAATGTTAACTGTATTGATCTGGATGTGAGCAGGGCTGAAAAAACTGGCCAACTCCTGCTACATTCTCTGGCTAGAAAGAAAAAGAAAGAAGAGACAAAAGCTGAGGAAGGTGAAGATGAGGAGTTCGGTGATGAGGATTTTTTCTAACTCAAATGTGATGAGCGTATCAAGTTCTTGACCGATGTTGAAGTAGTGGGAAGTAGAAATAGTGATGACATAACCCTAATCTCAGTTAAAAACAGAGGAGGATTGGTGACCAGATTGATAGGCCGAATATGAATTGCTGCAGAAAAGTGCCTATGTTCACACATGGAGAGCTGTGGTATCACACAGAGAGCTTTTAAACAAGTAACATCACAGACAGTAACATATATGTTTTATTACATTACCTCCATAAAGGTTTTACATGTACAGTGCATGCCAACAGTCTACTCAAAACTATAGTAAATCGCTATACTAAAATCAGAAAGCACTATGCCGCTTCAAAGCAGGAATCTAGCTCAACCAACCTTAGACAAAAACTATCTCGTCTAGTTATTTTAAGTCATGTCTAATGGGTGTTTAATACAGGGGTCCAGCGTAACTGCTTCTAAACCTCATTTGATTCATTAGTTTGTTATTAGTTTAATTTCTATTTGGCCACTCTTTGTATTACCAATGATATAGAAGCTTCTAAATCATTGGTATTATTCATTACCATGTGTGTAAGATTCTTGCCTTTCTCATCCAAAGTCATTACAGTCATACTTCGACTTACGAGCTTAATGCGTTCAGAGACTGAGCTCGTATGTCAATTTACTCGCATGTTGGTGCAATTTATTTATATATAGAATAATTAAATATATATTGATAGGTTTTCATACTTTGAAAATGCAAATAAAACACTCAAAACAATATATTGTAACAGAAAGAACATGTTGGTTATTGTCCTAACTTACCACATGCTTTCAAAAAGCAAAAAATAAAAATAATGCAAGGAAATGTGATTAATTAAAATGTAAAATTAAATACATACAATAGCGGCTAACGCTAGCATTTGCCAGAGAGGGAGAGATAAGTTATCCTTCATTACAACAGTTGACTTTGATAAATTTAAAGTTTATCCAAGTCTTAAAAGACAAACTTAAAAGCAAACCTAAAAGCAAACTTTAATCTTTAACTTAATGCAATTAAAATTTCTTCGGCGTTCATAGTTTAAAATTTCTCGCTGGTTTGCTAATTTTTCTTTTGTTTCGCTTTCACGACCAGCCGGCCGTTTTAAGAGAAACCTATCTAAGGACGTTTGCCTTCGTCGCCCTTTCAACGTGTTGCGATCAGCACGAACACAGGTGTTGTCACCAAGGGTTAATGCACGACCGCTAGCCAACTTGTCCAAATGTCTATTTTTTATAGTCTTGATAGATAGCACCGGCCATTTTACGTAGCATTGTTTCAGTTACGCAGTCACCGGCCAATTGTTTGTCTTTTATCCAAAACCTAAGCAGTCTCTCCATCAATGGTCGTGAAGATCGCTGCATCGTTTAGAAACTATGGTTAGTCCTTTTGCAGACTAAATGCCTTGAATATAATCCTTGTGTTTGATAATTGTGGATGTATTTCTGTCATATTGTTGAGCAAGCTCAATCACGCATACATCTTTTGCATATTTTTCAATAATTTTCCATTTAATATCAATTGTTATCATTCGCTTTTTCTTTGCACTATCTATCCTTTTACTGGCAAACTTTCGGTCTACGCACGGTACTTTTAATTCACATAATTCTGCACTGAAAATCGCGCACAAAAAACATGGTAAAAAAGTATAATCTGAGCAGTTGAAAAATACAGAGTGATGCTGTTCTCATAAAACACCTCCGACATACTTGGCAACTGTCTCATGTGCTCGTATCTCAAACATGGCTCGTATTTTAGTGCTAAAACTTGCTTAAAAGCTGGCTCGTACCTCAAGTTTCTCGTACGTTAGGGCACTCGTAAGTTGAAGTATTACTGCATATAAGTTTTACATATTTTCAATAAAATATGCAGTCTCAGATGCACAAACTATGGAAAAATTGAGCAGTTTTTAGTGCTAAGTCAATAGGAGTTGATAGATCAGCTGATTCGCTTTGCACATCACCATGACGTTGCGTCATGCTAATTATAGGCCTCACTTGTTTTGATTATTCGCATATCTAGGGTTTACTATATCTATGGACAAGGCAGTAATAAATTATTGATCATAGACATAGAGAAGCTTTGAATCTACTTTTTTATTTATCGAAACAGTGGGAATCGAGTCAGTTTGTTTATAATGACTGTGAAGAACCAATTTAATTCCTACTGATAGGATGCCCAAAGTCATTTAAATCCTACAGTAAATACAAAATACCAAAAAGTCGATTTGATTTGATTCATTTTCAAATTGAGCTTTCATCCTTGCCTGATCAAGGGTTTTAACTGGAGTGCTTATCTCCGCTAGTTGGATAATTTTAATATTGAAAACTTGACGACTTTAGATTTTAATAAGTTGCAGACAGGAAACCAGACATTTTTATCCAAGTTGCAACAATAACATTTAATCAGGCCAAGATCCTGTTTGTTGTAGGTAAATATCTACCCATGATCATCGTAATAAATAAATGGGAATAATCATGTGTTTCTGTTCAGCCACATAAGTACACACCAATTCAAAGCATACAAAATACGAGGTATTTCAAATGTTGGTCGGTTTGTCAACAGGTTTTTCAAGGTTTCAAGGTTTGTCTAAAATATTTTTTCTGCACATTAAGTGGTTGTATGTTGCTCAAATAGTATTAGGCAGTGCTTAGAAATTCTGTTGGTTTCAAAACATCAGCTTCTGCTGCAAAATCATGGTGCGAGGAGTGGCAGTTTTGATGAGAAATAAAAAGGGTAATGTACAAATGAGACAGAAATGGGGTGTTAGTTGCGTGTATGACAAACCACTGAAAATATATGATGGAGATTGCATATAACATAAAAATGATAGAGACATGATATTGGATGTGTATAACATAACAGTGAGATATGATGGTAAGTACATATTATAAAAGGATGAGAGATAGGATCGTAGGTTTTCCTAACATAATAGCAAGATATATGGTAGTAGGTGAGTATAACATAACGTTGAGAGACTTAATCTAGTAAGTGTATGTGACACAAAAATAAAAGATATGTGATGTAAGGTATGCATAACATACATATTTGTGTGAGAAGTTTGATGGTAAGTATGTTTAGCACAACAGTAAAATATATATGATAGTAAGTGTATATAACATATCAGTGAGAGTGATATGATGGTACGTATATATAACTTATCACTGAGAGTGATATGATGGTAGGTGCATATAACATAACAGTGAGAGTTATATGATGGTAAGTGTATATAGCATTACAGTAAAATATATATGATGGTAAATATATATAACATAAAAGTGAGAGTAATATGATGGTAGGTGTATGCACAGTGTGATATAGTGTGACAATGATCTGTAAGGATCTTACAAAATCGGCCAATTTTTCTTTAATTTTGTTAAAGTTTATTCGAAACACAGTCTTTAAATCTTTGATTGCCAAAGGAGGAAATCATTTTTTGTTTAGCCATGTTCCAAAATGGTTGTAAATTGCTCATTTGTTACTTATACAGTGCAAAAAATTGACATGTTAAATTTAGGTAATGTTATGCAATCGGGTGCTAATCACTATTTGACCTAGAATATATGAGATGTCAAGCTGAATAGAACTGATTGAAGTTGAATAAATTGGTCGACAAATGAACAGAGAATCAGCTTCTTTTCATATTCAAAGAATCATAGGTTTATTGAAAATGGTTATTTTTGAATACATGTCATATTGTCGGAAATGATAAAAAATTCGTATTGATGTCAAAGCTGTTTATAGTGTGTTATCATGACAATTCTTTTAAGTGTGCCAGTTGTTGTTCAATTCCGAAATTGTGCGCCTGCATTTATTTACAGAAATAATGTTTCGGACAATGTGGGGTTATTAATCACATGTTATTTAACCAGTCTAACCCACTGAGCTAATTGGCCACCTTTATATATCATATAACTGAGCCAATTTATATATATATATATATGAATATCAATGCTTGTTGCTTTGTTTTTCATTTTGTTTATTTTTTAATTTGTCATCTTGTTTCTCAGCATGTTGGTCAGTCGGTATGTCTTTTTGTTTTCTATCCTGCTTGGATATGGCTTTTGTTTACAGTTTCATCCAACTTCATTAATTGAAATATGATCACAAATATATTTTATGCATTCAATAAAACCACGCCATTTGTTCTTACATGCCTATTTCACCATTTCCCATTTTGAGCACTGCTATCTCAAAACCCACCAAAAAAAATCATTTAATTTTTTTACCTTAGCTCGAAGGAGTGCATATTATCATCTGATAACCATGCAGAGCCTGTTGGTCACCTATGATAGTCAAAAAATGCTGCAGAAAGTGTTTGCACTGTTTGGCAGGAAGTATGGGTCACATGATCAGACTACGACTAGGTGGTTAGACTAAGCTGAAACAAAACTGTAAACTAGTGAGCATCTATACTTGGTAAGGGCTTTTTGGTAAAACCCGAAGTGTTTGTCATAAACTAGTGCTACGAGAAGTTTTATATTGAGCCTTTTATTGGCCTTTCAATATATGTGAAAACATCATGTGTCAAAGCAATAACCAAATTTCTTAAGTAAATCAGAGAAATAAAATGATTCCGATCTACAGTGGTTTTGTGATGGCGGCGATTAACTGTTCGTTTTTGAGATTTCAAGAGCTTTTAATCAAATTTCCACATATTTTGCCCCTACAAAACAGCAGAGTAAAAAATGGTTAATCTTTTGATACCAATCAACTGTATAATTTGAATTTTGTTGCAAGTCAACCTTTAAATCCTTTGAATGGGGAAATACATAGGTTAACTTTTTTACATTAAAGACTAGTAACTGTGACATTATTGGTTAACAAAATTTTTTTTTAATTTTTTTGTCCCTTTCATTTTGTTCAAGATTTATGATTTATAATTTTTTGACATTAAGGTAAAAACAGTAAAGTGTCTAAATAGCAATGTCTATACGGTTAAAAAGAAAATATATCACATGTCTAAAAAACAAAAACATATTTATATACCGTAATGATATCAGTGTCGGTCTGTTCATGCATTTGTCTAAAACCAAAGTCAGACATGATAACCATCTCATTTCTTATTTTTATTTGTCATTTTCAAATATGCAATTTCAAATGTGTTTTTGCACACATCAGTGAAGACCGGTATATCATTTTCATGTTTGTACCATCCTCGAGAGGTACCAGTATAATTGTATTCTAAATTACAGTATTGTCATATTATTATGTGTAATTTATTTTTCACATATTCATGATTTTTATTTTGTTCTCTTAGCTTGTTCTAATTGTGCAAGGATCAAATCATTTCTGTGTGGAATAATTAATAATTATGGTAAAACAGACTTTTTGCCATTATTTGCTACCTATTTCACATCTGATAAAACACCTTTACATTTGTTTTATTTTCACTCAATTGACCCATTTTTTGAACTATTAACCGCACCCTTATATAAGCCACGTTTGCGTTATTAAAAAAAGACACAAAAATAAAACAATACAAAGGCCGCACATTTTGTATAGGTGGCAGAACTCGTAACAGCGTTTTTTAACACAGCAGCAACTTTGCCTGTTAAAACAGAACAGTGTCTTTGAGCACTATTTTGAATTAACCACGGCTTTTAACCCAGTGCTTAACAAAACAGTTCCGTTAGGCACTGCTTCGTTTTTCTTTCACCGTTAAGGGCACGCTAACCAAAGATTCCGGTTAGTGCGCACCTAGCGGTGAAAAATGAAATCACAAAACAGCCGCAGCCTTTATATAAGCTAGATAGCTCAAAACATCTCAAAAATATAAGCTAATAGTCCAAAAAATACGGTATTTAAACTAGTCGAAACATTTTTTCATGTTATGAAGTTTAAAAATTAGAATGGTAAATGTGGTTATATGTTAAATAAAAGTAAATCTTCATTGCAAAATTTTTTGCAATGAAGATTTACTTTGAGCATGTTTTGTAAACTGAATTTCTCGAGTTAGTCAAAATTTATCAGACCATTATTATCTTTGGCCTACTTCAATTTTTTTACGCATCTGAATTTTCCAGACTAATAAACACATTTGGACTACAACTTGTGTATGTATTAGTATTATAAATATGCGTATTTATCAAATATATTTTATCTCAAATATCAGAAAAAACAATGTTAACAGATGTTATATATAGGATGTATATCTGATCACAGACATGTTAATGATAACAACTTACCGCACTAAAATTTCGTCTCACTATTGAGTAGTTTCCAAAGTATGACTAAGTATTTGCAATAACTGCCGAAACCAGAGGAAATATGCTTAAAATTGCATTGTGTTTAGTGCACCAGAAAGAGTATATCGTGTAAAAAGCAAAGATTCTGGTAAAGAAGTAGCTATAAAATTGATGGACCTCACAGCTCACATCTCCTTATTTGGCCATATTAGGCAGGAAGTATCAATATTGAGAATGCTGAAACATCTAAACATCATTAATTTTATTAGTAAGTATTATTATTATTATTATTATTATTATTATTATTATTACTATTATTGAGTTAATAAGTATCACCAGAACCTTGTTTGTTCTGGCTATTCTAAAGATTTTCATTTTTTGAAGCTTTCTGGAGCTCGTATTGCTATTTCTAATGGGGTTTGTGGTTAATTTTAATGTAGACTGTCATCTCCTAGAAGACACCGAGGTGCCTTGCTTTTTCATGGCCTGGCATTAAACGACATTGTAGAGCCAAGGAAAGGCCTTGCCTGAAATTAGATCAGCTGTCACACTTTGTTTATAGTTTTTAATTATTTCATTATACATGTATAGCCAGCCATGCTATAACGGTTTGTCTATGGGACAGATACAAGTGTTTTGCATTGTCTTCTTTTTTATTGTGCCTGCTAAATGAATATACTACTGTTTTGCAGAAAAGGCAATATGAAGGAATATACATGTATAATAGCAGGCATATTACAGCCTTGTGTGAAAGCACTGGCCCACGTGCATAACCAAAACATCATTCACAGAGACATCAAATCTGACAATGTTCTTGTCAGCAGCAACGGAGTTGTTAAAATAATCGATTTTGAAGAAGGTGCTAAGGTAAGTGCTGGGGCTCTGGAAATTATTGTTGAGTTTTGTTAACATTTTAGATCACTTACTATTTACTATTCATTTTAAGATCTGCTTTTTTATTTTATTTCTAATTAATTTATCGATAAATATTTATAAAAAAAAACTCTTTCTTGATTTACGTCTGGTCAAGCATGACGGAGAAACGTATGACCAACATCGGAACTCCTTACTGGATGGGACATGAGGTTATCAAAAGGTAAGTTTTAGTTCTTTTATCACTTCCTGTTAGTGTCGACCGAGCCAAGCAAACCATGAAAATTTAATGTGTCACATATTGGCTGCTTTATTTAATTTTTTCACGCAAGAGAAAGTCAAGCAAAAGAGTATTTATGGGATTTTGGTATATGATATTTTCTCAAAAGATTATATGTCTATTCAAGATACGTAGTCAAGTCGTAATCAATGAAAAAGTCAATTTTTGAAAGCTGTTATAGCAAAGTTAGGTTGGAAAAACAGTTATGTGGTGGTAGTTTAACATTTATGCTGTGATAGTTGTGTCAGTCAAGTTGTAGTAGCTGTAACAGTTGTTAATGTGCAGTAGCTAAAAACCTAATTGAGCATCCAGGTCATTGTCAGGACTAGAAATTGAAGATTTCATAAAAAAATCTGCGATGCCAATCACATCTTGTAATTTTACGGCTAGAAGTAGAAATTAGAAGAGCACATGTAACTTAGTGTTGGCTGAGTGGTTTGAGCTTACTGTAACATTTATGTGACTAGCGTAAAGAGTGCTTGATCAACTTCTGCCACTGTTGCTAAATACAAGGATCGTTGATCGTTCATATCTATGAACACCAGCTGTTTTCATAGAGGATTACGCAAACAAAGTGGATGTTTGGTCTATGGACATTATAGCTTATGAGCGTTACAAGTGTACACCCTCCTACTACCCTTATGAAGATTTTGTCACCCTTTCTTACATAACCCAAGACAGAGTCATTCCTCTCTTCAAAAAGCTGAAGCGTGCCAGTGAGACATTCGAGAAGTCTTTAGGAAGGTGGATGATTGCGTCTAACCTTATTCCCTTGTTGTTAGAGGGTCGGTTGTACCATTACAATGACTACAGAATTTATGTTATTGTTAGTTTGTTTTAATAATTAAGAACAAATAATGAAATTAATGCTACATTCAAATTAGGTAAATTATATATGTTAGCATTGCAATATTGGTATAAATCATATGAAATCCACATCTTCAAAAATTATGGTTAAACATGTAGCTCACTTTTACAGATTATTCATGAAATGAATATTAACACAAAAATGTTATTTATTATATGAACAGTTTTAGAGCATGATTAAAATACTTGAAAATAACTACATTGTGATTGCAGATATTAGGAAGTTTGTCGTCCAATAAAGTAGCTGTAACAATATGTAAACAACTATCTATCAACATCCCTATTTCCAGAAAAAAAATCAAGAATCAATAAAGAAAAAAATGGTTTACTTAAAAACTCCTAAAAGCTCGTTCGATACAAAGATACACGTAGCTATTGAAACAATTTCTTGTCATTGTTAAAACAGTTTTAGACTTGGTTGAAAGACAAAAAATGAGTAATAGCTGCAAACTTCTCAATTGCGAAAGGCTGCTAAAAAATCACTAGACATAATAAACTAGACTAGTATTATAAAATATGTCTGTATATTTCAACTCAGTGTTTCTACCCAATGCGTTAAATATTAGTAGCAGGGCAGCATGTCCAATCGGTGCAGTTTTTGTATTTTATTTAAACGTGTATATGCTATACATTTTCTCTGTTGCCTTTAATTTCCATACAATTACTTTTTCCTAAGCATTATGTTATTGTGACAAAGCTAGTTGCACTACCTGCACTGAGACAGAACATAAAACATATTTAGATATTTTATAAAGCGCTTTGGGCATTTAGAATCTTTTAGTTTAATATTGATACGCTTTTCTAATTTTCGCTTCGGTTTCTTAGTATTGTTTAGCTAAAATTTCTACTTTCGACGAGAATATGTCTATTAGTTTTCAAGTTTGTTTGTTTTGACGTTTGCTCTCTATATTTGAGGTGTTAGGAACTTTTGTTTTTCTGAAATGCTTTGACATTTTTCTTTTATGTTTAGTTTTTTATGCAATGTCTTTGTTTGTGGATTCGATATACTGGCTGTTTTTTAAATGTTTTAGTATCATAGTGCTTTAATAGTTTGGAATATTGCTATGTACTTAGTGATTAGATGATTCTTCTTTGTTAGTGGGTCTGAGATTGGCAATGTTTTTGAATGTTTTTTTTTTAATTTTGTGGTAACATAGTTATTTTGTGGCTTAAAATAGTGCTATGTATTTAGTGCTATGTATACAGTTGAAAACAGTTGTAGGTAGCCAGAAGATGTTTGACTCTGGCAGTAAGTAAAATGGTCAACATTCCTGTTTTTTTAAAAAGCTTAGAATTGCTCTCTATTATACCATTTGATGCGAATGTGTTCTAAATATATATTGATCATATTACTGATATAAAATACAAACTTGCTGTTGTCACAAGTTTGTATATATATGTGTGTATTAGCACATTTGGTCGGTTTGTTATGAAAGGCAAAATAAAAAGACAAAATTTATGAATAAAGTGCGCTCTTCTCCTTTCCAGATATGACCTCCCTGTTTTACAGTTTTTTGCTCTACAATGTCAAAAATAAAGCTTTTTGTAAAAACACCGTAAACCTTGTCATACGATATCAACAAAAGCTTCTCTCAAAAACTAAACTTAAACGCCACTCAGCTAGATATTTTGGAATAGTGCTGATGCTAACATGGGAGAAAGAAATACAACCTTGAACTTAATCTCTTTCGGTCGCTCTGCTGAATACATTAAACCAACAAAGATGCTGATATGCTCTCTGCTGAAATTATTCCCGAAACGCCTCAACTATATATAATTATTGCACTTTTTCAGCTCAGTGTTCAGTATTTGATTTTAAATTTTAAAACTATACGAAATTGGTTAAAGTGGGTGAAAAAACTTAGTTTCAAGGCTGACGAAGTCATGCAGTCTGACATTCACGAGCAAATGAAGTTTATTTAGGATGAATCGACCTCTTATTTAACCTCTCCGGTTTCTTATAAAACTTCCTGCTGACAAGCTTTGAATCTTTCCTCCTCTTTGTACCATTAGCACAATTCAGAGAGATGTTCAAGCTATTTAATCAAACTACATGTATGTTACAAACATAAGACTAATCTTGGATATATCTAATGATCAAACTTTTTTCACATTTTTTTAACGTTACAAATAGTTGCAATCTTTCATGATAAAAAATGAATAAATGAAAAGCAAATTTCTGTGTGTTTTTGATAATGAAACATTATTGATTCAAACTGTAAGGCTTTTTTATGAGTTGATTGTAACACAATTTTTGATTTCTGTAAAAGTTGCAAGATTACCAAAGATAAATTTTTCATACCGTGCCTGCGGAAAATATTCAGAAGTACCTTTCTTTGAGTGGTATTTAGTATATGAACTGTATGCACTCGGTGTCTCTTGCACTCTAAATCAATATAATAAATAAACAGTGATATTACACAGATATTGACAGTATATGTTCCAGTTTTTGCTTGCAAATTTGAGATTGGTTTTTTCGCATTTCATAGGGTGTTTCAAAATATTTAACGGCCAGAATTCAGGCATTCACATGGTTTTGTGTACAAAACCTGTATTTAATTAGCAGCGTAAATCAATCAAATTAATTGGTGCACAAAATGTTAAACCCAAAATGTATTTTCCATTTGTAACAGTTTTTACATATCTTTAACGATTTCTTTCGTTTTAAAAACAAGTTTATTAGAACTACAGACGGTTCCCTACTTACGAACATTCGAGTTACGAACAACGGTACATACGAACGCATGTACGTTGTTCGTAACTCGATTCACTTTCGAATTATTTGTTTGAAATTTGTTTGAACTTTACATACGTATTGTAAAGAGATTTGCCGGCCTTTACTTGGCAAGATCTCTACTAATAAATAAAGATAAGAGAGTGCCTGTAATTAATTAAAGTGCTTTTAATTAGCGAAGGAAATTCACCAGCCGAGGAGCATACGGCTATCTGCTCTGCTCAACTAAATGGGCGCACTCATTTATATACAATAATATCAACCGTTCCGGCTAATGGCAAACGGTAAGAACACCGGCTAACAAGGTGAATGAATAGGACCGTTAGCGCGTTGGAATGACAACCATCTAAGTGACGATAAGTGATAATGTTATGACGGTATATCAGATGTAACAATAGCATAACGAGTGAGACAACGATATAATAAACGGACAACACATAGAAAAAATAAGACAACAACGATAAGTGATAGCATAACGATTAAAACAACAATGTAATAGAAAGGACAAGACATACAATAAATAAGAAATGCAGTGTCATGGCCCGGCGTCAACCAAAGTATTATTTCCATTTTATTAAATATTTTTTCTCAGTACAAACCAATACAGGTTAATTATACAAGCCTTAAACATACTTATATAAACCTTCAATATACTTATATAGCCCTTAAACATAAATTATAATACAAAATATAGCACAGAAGCAACTTACGAACAAATTCACCTTACGAACAACCGTCCGGAACGTAACTCGTTCGTAGGTTGGGAACCGTCTGTATGTATATCAAGAAAAAATCTATTTTTTTGGTAGGTCATAAATGGTTGCAATAAAAATCAGTAATTTTATGATAATAATTATAATTTTCAAGTATATTTTGAGTCATGAAATAATGATGAACATGTGCTCAATGGGTATGATTCAACTAAAAATGTTTTTATGAGTTTTTTAAAATCGTACAAAATTTTTAGTTTTTGCCTGAATATTGTTACAGTACTGTTTCTTTTCTGTTTGGTGACATTTGCTGTATGTTTTTCATTTATTTTACTAGTGTTTTACCAAGTATCATTGTATTATCAACACATTTAGATAAATTTTATAAAAAATTTATAACTTCGGATTGGTGGACAAGTTGCCAATGGTTACTGACATGCATTGACTGAAATTGCTAGGGTTAAAAACGGGTACCGTATTAATTAACTTCTAACTCTTTCACTTCTGGGCTGAATTCGCTGTTTTGACTGAGTTTTTCCAAACAGACCTTCAAATAATGGATATACTGCTAGTGTTTATGCAATATCTTGAAAATCAATGTCGATTTTGTTTTACTAAAAAAAGGATGAGGTTCAGAACAATTTTTTCTAGTTGATAAGTATAAAAGTTTTATTTTGAAATTTTTGAAAATATTCGAAGCTCCTTTGCAGCAAAAAAACTTGGTGAGTTTTTTTATTGCCATGACGATATCAATCTGGTTTTCCTAGTTTAAAAAAATAGGATTTCCTATTTTGTATAACAGTTTTATTTGACGACTTGATGCCGCAAAATTTATATTTTCATCTTTAACCTAGTTATCATGTAATGTGTCAGGACTTGTTGGTTAGCTGGCTAGTATACTAATCATACATAGATTCAATTTTCTAAAAGTTCAGGAAAAGCATTCAAAAGATTTTCAGTTCAAAGGAAACATCCAATAATGCATCGGCCTATGCCTTTCTGTCAATTTGTCTGCCAGTCTTTACTATGAATGTTTTCGGAGTAGTTTTTGTTTTAGAACTTTATTATCAAGATTTTGATTGTTTTAAAATAAAATTGCTTGTCATTTATCATCTCCTGCAGCAGTTTTCTTGATGATAACAACATATGAAAATACTAGGAGAGTAATTTAAGTCTTGATTATTTACAAAAAAAGTTTTTGAAAGCATAAAATAATCATTAAAGAAGGTGAAGAAATACAGTTTTGTGTTTTACAAAGTCAATATCTACATATGTAGTTCACCAGAAAATGCAGTTAATTAAGTTGAATGGACCTTTCTTTAAATTTCAGTCTCTCATTCGGATTTTTTTTAAAATGGAACAAAGCTTTTCATTTGTATAATTGCACGCATGCCAAATCTTAAATAAAAGCCTTCAGTACAAATTAAGTTAAAAAGGAAGCTTAATTTTAAAAATATTTAATGATTAAAAATTTTTTAAAATTTTTACAACATTATATATAATTGCAAATTTATATATACTGTTGAACGCTCATCTACAATATACGTTTTTAGGAAGTTTCAATGTACCACACAAAGAACCAAGCATGTATTTTCAAAGTAAAATTGCTATATTTTGCTATGGAGCTTTTCAACATGGTTTTATAAAACAAATGGTTTTTTGCTACGTATAAAAACTAAATTATTAGCAAATCTCTGAGTATATAAATATGATATTTTTTCATCTTATACTGCATTCACTGTTATGCAATAATAAATACAAGTATTTGAGAGAAATATAGTGCATAGGAATCTTAAATTTCTCTGACAAATCTATCAATATTAGTTTACAAACAGTTACCTAATTGGTCATATCAAAAATCAAACTTTCAATGGATGATTTTGAGAAATACTTGTACATGATAACTTAATACAATCCAAAAAAACATCTAAGTTTAAATTTACACGATAAAAGAAATAAGTTGTGTGGAACCATTCATATTTAGCAATTTACTGCGTGTTTTTTTGTGAATGAAGCATTATTGATTTAAATTTTGAAGAGCTTATAAAGTGATTGTAACTCAAATTTTTTGGACTATTGAAAATGCTAGGAGATTACCAAAGTTAAGTTTGTCATACCCTCTCTGCTGTGAATAATAAAGAGTTTCCTCTATTGAGTCGTATCCAGCATATGAACTTTGTACAGCCGGTGACTTTTGTGCTCTAAATCAAAATAATATATTTACTAATTTAAACTATATTGCAGTTTCTGCTAGCAAAGTTAAGACGAATCTACATTACATATGGTTTGAAGAAAACGTTAAAACACTAGTTAATATTGCAGTAGTGTATAACCTGATTTGGGAGTTCCTTTAAAGTAACGGCTAACATTCTAATACATGCTACACAGCGCTTAAGAGTAACACAGTCAAGTTCTTGGGATCCCTCAGGTATAGTTTTTAAAAGGTTAAGTTAATCAACACAGTTTAAAATGAGTTTAATTATTTTATTGCTTAGTTTTCTATTCAACTTTAGCTTGCTAAATTTAACCCTTTAAACCCTGAGTGTAAATATTCTGGCATTCAAAAAATTGTATCAAACCCTCGCAAATAGAACACTGGCATACCGATGTTTCTGTTTACAAATAATGTTTCAATGCTACAGCATCAATCAGTAAACTGAATCTGTGCGCAAAACACTAAAAATAACTTTAACTTTTGTTTTAGCTGTGTTCAAATACCTTAATCTACTAATTTTGTTATAGTAAACGTTTACAGACACGATATTTCACAAAACGTTAATGCAACTGGTTTTTTGGTAAGTTATGGATGGTTGTGATGCAGATGAAAAATTAAAAGAGACTAATCATAATTTTGAACATTTGAGAAAAAATAATGATGAACAAGTGTTTGATGAATAAAATTCACAGTAAACTTTTGTAAGTTTTTAAAATTGTTTGAGTTTAATATTGTAACCTGAAAAACTGTAGAAAGTTGTTTTCCATTCTAGACATTTCATGTGCGTTGCTAGACTTTTCTACAAGTGTTATACTAAATATAATTGTATTAAGAGCATCTTTAGATATATTCGATTAAACTTTCAAAACTTCCTATCGTTGGAGAAATTTTCAAGAGATACTGACACACATTTAAAAAACAGACAGTTTTCAAAGTTTTAATACATTTGATAAATTCATTATTTGAAACTATCCTTTTTTTGAATTGATAAATTGTTGATGGCGACTGTTGAAACTAATTTGAAACAAATATAATTTATCTTTTTGATGCACGAGGTTTGCACAAGTTGAAAGAACCTTGAAACTCAGGATGAGTTTTTGCTCAAATTCTTTGAAATACACAGACCTGGCCTAGGAATTTTTTCTTTCGGTCAGCTTTTTCATATATCAGGGCTCAATAATATTTGTATATTTTAAAATGCCGTTCTTTGTTGAAATGAAATTTGCACAATTTTATTCAGCCCCTATTATTTTTACTGAAAATTTCTACACTTGAGTTTTTCAATTTGAATTTTTTTATTTGTACACCTATAGTTCCAAAAATAACTCTCATACTACTTTAAGGCTCCAAAGAGTATTGAGTCTGTTATTAATTGATTTCCTGATAACTTGATCATTAGATATCTTAAGTTACGAGGCTTTAAAAGTTCTTGAAAGTTTGAAAGTTTTTTTGTTTTTACGAAATGCTGATAAACAATATACTTTTTTTAAGAAGTTCCAATTTACTACACAAAGAACTAAGCGTGTATTTCCAAAGTAAATTCGCTATATTTTGCTATGGTGCTTTTCAACATGCTTTTATCAAACTAATGTTTTTTGCAACGTATTAAAGCCAAATTGTTAGCAAATCTTTGAATATATAAATATGATATTTTTATCATCTTTTACTGCATTTACAGTTACGCAATAATAAATGCAAGTATTTGAGAGAATTAAAGCACAGAGTAATCTTAAGTTTTTTTGAAAAATCAATCAAAAGTAGTTTACAAACACTTAACTGATTAATCATATCAAAAGTCAAACTTTCTATGGATGATATTGAGAAATACTTGTAAATGATGACTTAATACAATCCAGAAGCATTTAATTTTAAATTTACATCATAACAGAAATATGTCGTGTGGAGCCATTTATATTTAGCAATTCACTGCGTATCTTTTAATGAATGAAACATTATTGATTTAAATTTTGAAGAGCTTACAAAGTGATTGTAACTCAAATCTTTTGGACTATTAAAAATGCTAGGAGATTACCAAAGATAAGTTTGTCATACCCTCTCTGCTGTGAATAATAATGAGTTTTTTTCTATCGATTCGTATCAAGCTTACAAACTTTGTACAGACTGTGCCTTTCATTCTCTAAATCAAAATAATATACTCACCAACTTTGAACTACAATACACAGTTAACTGCTAACTGTTAACAGTTAACAGTTAACAGTTAACTGCTAAACTGCTAACAGTTTCTGTTAGCAAAGTTAAAATAAATCTACATTAAATATGGTTTGAAAAAAATGTTAAAACACTAGTTAATATTGCAGTGGTTTATAAACTGGCTTTTGGCAAAGAGTTTCTGAGCAAAAACTGCTTTTGCGTTTGGCTTTTGCCAAAGCAAACTGGCTCTAGGCTAAGCCTAATTTTGCCAAAATTTCCTAAAATTGCATATTTTATTGCTGGAAACCTAAAGTGTAGGCAGAGCATGTTGACTATGTTCAATTTTAGCTTTTTAGCTAACAAATCTTAAATGTGATTAATCACATGTATTCACACATGTGCTATTTCCTGAGATGCATACATGGTTTGCTTGCCTGCTCTGAATCTTTTCTTTTTACTGAAAAAAAGGGAATTGGATAAAATTGAAACTGGCGATTGGTAAGAAATTTTTTGCTAAAATGACTTTAAAAGAGCTCGGATTTTTGGTTATGTTAAAAAACTAGAATCAGACAAATTGAAGTTTGAAATATTTGTCTAAACTTTAGTTCTGGAGCAATTTGTCGGTTTCTGTGGATATATGTATACATAAATCTCAATTCTGGTCGATCGTCTGTCCTGCTAAGTGAATAATATCTCGCAATGAAAAACCTGTATGGCATAAAACGTTATTTTAGAACTTCCTGTTTACTAGGTTATAAGCAAATCCAATAAGCTACATAAGATGCTATTGATTCATCAGACAATGTGTGTTGTTTTCTGGGTTGAAATACGCATAGTGACTCTGCGTTAATCGCAACATCACCACAACCTGCTCTCATGGCTTTTATTAGCAAATTTGGCAATGCTGATAGGCTACTTAAATTAGCCATTAGCAATGTGTCAGGCTAATGGTAAGTGACAGGCTGCTACACTACCTACCAGTGTCTATAAGTTGTTTTTCATAATTATGCACTGTCCGGCAGTCACTTAGCAAAGACCATGTTTCACAAACATGGAAATTTTTGAGAGAACAATAGTGCTTTTTAAATGTTTAAACATAAACACAGACTAGAACATGTAGATCATTCACAAATAATGAAATGAAAACACAAAGTCTACTTTTCTGTGTAAAAACTACTTTCAAATTGGTCTATTTGAATTTATATTCAGTTCCAAGCAATAATGTGTGTATCTTTTAAATATTGTATGCAATTTAGTAATTTATGAGTTTTTATGCCAATTATCTAACCTTTTTGCATTAACTAGCCGCCATTGTTGGCGGCCAAAATAACAGACTATAGTACTTTTTGATAAGGAATGAAACGAGACCTTAAAAATCACAAAAAAAAATTTTTGATTCCATATTACTACACAAATGATTTTTACAGGCTCATGTTTGAAATTTTACTATAAACTCACTATTTTTATTAGCTAAATATTTCTAAATATGAATATATTACAACAGTAAACAAGCACCAGAAAACATTGCTTGTGTGCTGGTTTTTTAAGTTATACTGTTTTTTCGTTAGTTAAGTTACTATTTGGTAATATGATTAACTATACAAGAAAAAAAACAATATTCTGTAAATATAAGTAATGCTCAGCAAAGAGCAATCAACTCTAATACTGGGAAACCTGCAAAAGCAATAACCAAAGTAAAATGGTCAAACAATAAAAAGTGCAAAAATTGATTATTTCTAGATGAGGAAATGCAACTAATTTTTGAGGTAAAGAACCAAAATATTGTGAGATAGAAAGTTTTTCATATATATTTTTTAGCACATCAGCACGTCACCTTGTATACCTTGTTAACTTGCAGTCTCAATCGCAAATACATAATACTTTTGAGCCATATATTGGCCCTCAAAAGCCTTCAATCATACACTTTTAAGAACTGGCTCGAACAAATAACAAATAAAGTTACCTGTTCAATGGTGTTTTGTTTTTATCATTCTTTTTCTAGAGCACAAATGATATCACAACACCAAATAGCAAACCAACACCCAGAGAGGTTGCTATGAATATTGACCAGTCTGTAACAAGATAATACGCATTTATTTTACTAAACAAAGTGTTGTTTGACTTTGCAGGGCGTTTTCTTGTTCTATAACTAAATATCTACTTTTTCAGTTGAAGTTATAATATACCTTGTCCAATGTAGTATAATGGTATAAAATATTTATTTTCGATAGCCCTGAAACAGCGAAAATATTACAAACCGGTTTTATCAACTTATGTACATTATTTTTATCACAATAATCAATACCAAATTTGAAAAGATAATGTTTATTACAAAAAAGATAACTATATGAAGCTTCACACCAATTTATTTTTTTGAAAGATGTTGCTGACAAGCAAACAACTTTCAGGTGACATTAAGTTGATACAAGTTTCAGGACAATCCGGCAATCATTTCGTAAGGAATTATCTTCTACTACAATTTCTCATATCGATCTTGTCATTTTCTATAGTCAGCTTTTCTCAGGTCATCTAGTGGTTAAGATCTGGTGCCCTCATCGCCGTGGTCGAAGTTTTATTCCCCAGCTGAGAACTCATATTTTTAGTTTTTGAAAATTTTATTAGGAGATAACATTGTTGATATAAGTTTCAAGTAAAATAAATAAACTATCATTAATGTTGAGCAGGGCATACATGCTTCAGTCCATGTCAAAACAAGAAGCACGCAAAGATTATGTTGAGGTTATCTTTGTCCTTTATTCATTGTCTTGTCTAACTTTTCATCTCTTGCATTTTTTTTGTTATAACCATACTAACGTCTGCAATTAAAAATAATTGGCAGCGGTGGGATTCGAACCCACGCCTCCGAAGAGACTGGTGCCTTAAACCAGCGCCTTAGACCGCTCGGCCACACTACCCATGGCCTGCTTAAGATAACAGTTGAAATTCATTGTCTGCATGTGCAGCTGTGTTTTCCGAGTACTTTGAATGTATGTCAAAGTAGCGGAGTGCAAACATTTGAGGTTTATAGATAAGCGCACTTTAACTTCGCGTCAAAGATTACAGTGCACTAGTCCTTAAATATTTTCATTGCTAGAAATACTGGTTTTATGATATTAGTAGTTCATTTGGCTTTTCAATGGTGAAGCAGCTCAGAAAATAAAATAATCAAAATGTGTAGGTAGACCGCAGGGAGATATGAACACAACCTAGTCCAGTTCTCATACAATATTGAGGCATTGATAATACGGGATAACTTCAGAGAGTGTGGTGCAATAGTTTCACAAGAAGTATTGACAGGGTATAATTGGTGTTATATCGACTGTAATTGAGTTTATAATTAAATAATATGATCAATAAATAATTTAGTTAATAATAAAAGTTTTTTGTGTCAACTCAATTCAAACTTAGTTGGGTATTCAAACAATCAGAAAGTTTTTGCGATGTAAAAAATCAAAAAGTGTATTTAGCCACACTAAAACTTTGAAATTTTAGAAATTTAATGAATTGTTGTTTTGAAACAGCGATTTGTAAAAGAACACTAGCCAAAGCATTGTTGTTATTGCTAAAATTATAAAAAAGCTCTTTAAATAAGTTGACTTTGTCATGTAGTATGATAAATAAACATTATTTTATACATGTTTTGTAGAAAATTAGTTTAGGTTAGAAATTAAAGATGCTAGTTAGTGATGCTTGATAGTTTCACGAAAAAGCTAATTTTTGAGGAGTGCTTCAGAAAATAGTTTGGCTAAGCCTGTTTTATTTTATATTGTTGCAAAGTGGTGTGTCATGCCAATACAACAACTATAGTTTCATGAAAAGTTTGTTATCCAACACTGTCACACATTTGTTCTCATATTAAAACTCTATTTTTAGACTGAGTTGCACGCTATCGTATTTCGTATCCTTTATTGAATGTGAATGTGGCTCAATTGTCTTCTTTGGGAGCTGAAAGGTTTAAGCATTGCGACAGATGTTTTGACGGAGACACAGTGCTTTGCAAACAAAGCTGGGTAAGCCGTATAATGTGTTTAATTTTAAACTTCAAATGATGTTTTCAAATAGATTAGCTTAGCAATTAGCAAGAGAAAATACAAGGTTGCAACAAAAATCTGTATTCACTATGGCATGGAAAAGGTATGGTCGCTGTTTTAAAAAAAGGAAAATCAGTGGTATTAGGAAACTGAATTGCCTGCACTAAGTTGAATTGTATTGCAGGATGTATGACATATTGAAGAAATAAGCTATCATCCTTCATAAATTCTATCAACTGATTTACTGTCCTATAAGTTTTTTGTCTTTTTCACTCATTCAATTCTTGACACGGTTTTGTATTTAGTTTGCTCAAGCTTTAGTCAACACAAAGCAATTGTTGATTTATGAGTGGAAACTTTGGTATTAAAGAAGTCATTATATACTCAGATAGAATACTTGCAAATAGTGAAAGTGTTCTACTTCTGCAAACCAAGCCACCCCTTGTTGTTCATTTGCAGGACAGTTTAGCAAAATAAAGTAGAAAAAGTAAATTGTGTCCAAATTTTAGACTTAAAGTTTGAACTTACCGTTTAAGTTTGAATGCAAAGTTTGAGTTGGAATGCGGAGTTTGAGTTTGAATTTAGAGCTTGGCTTTAGATTCAGAACTTGGCTTTAGATTCTGACTTTGAGTTTAGATTCAGAGTTTGATTGTGAGTTAGAGTTTAGATTTGAAGATCGATTTGGTGTTTGAGTTTGATTGGTAGTTGGATTTGTGGTTTGATTTGTTGTTTGACTTGTAGTTTGATTTGCAGTTTGATTTTCAGTTTGAGTTTGATTAAGATTCAATTTGTAGTTTGATTTGTAGCTGTAGTCTGATTTGTAGTCAGAATCTGATTTGTAGTTTGAGTCTGACTTGTAGTTTGAGTCTGATTTTTAGTTTGAATCTGATTTAAAGTTTGAGTTGCAGTTTTAGTTAGAATTGCAGTTGTAGTTTGAGTTTTAGTTGTAGTTTGATTTTTAGTTGTAGTTTAATTTTTAGTTTGGATTTGGATTCAGGGTTGGAGTTTATGTTCAGAGTTTAATTCAAAGTTGAAATTTGATTTGGAGCATGATTTGGAGTTTGATTCATAGTTGGAGTTGGATTTGTTGATGGAGTTTGATTTGCAGTTGGAGTTTGACTTGTAGTTGTAGTCTGATTTGTAGTTGGAGTCTGATTTGTAGTTGAAGTTGTAGTTGTAGCTTGATTTGTAGTTTGAGTGAGACTTGGAATTTGCATTCAGAGTTTGGATTTGGATTAGGGGTTGGAGTTTACATTCACAGTTTAATTTGAAACGTAAAATTGATTTTGAGTTTGATTCGGAGTGGCAGTTTGATTGGTAATTTGATTTGTAGTTTGAGTTGTGGTTTGAGTTGTAGTTTGCCTTGGAGTTTGACTGAGAGTTTCATTTCTAGTTTGATTTGTAGTTTACTTTGTAGTTAGAGTTTGATTTGTAGTTTGAGTAAAAATGTGATTTGTAGTTGGAGTCTTATTCATTGTTTGATTTGTAGTTAAAGTTTGGATTTTCAGTTGGTTTTTTGAGTTGGAGTGTAGAATTGCATGTTTATTTGGAGTTTGAGTTTGAATTGTATTTGGCCCTTGAGTTTGACTAAGAGTTTGGATTCTGAGTTTGTATTTGGATTTAGAGTTTAGATTTGGAGTTCGGATTTGAAGTTCGAGTCGGATTTGAAGTTTAAGTTGCAATTGTAGTTGAATTCTGTTCTGTAATTTTGGTTCTGATTTGTAGTTTGGATTTGTAGTTTGGATTTGGAGTATGGAATTTGGAGTATGGAGTTTGGAGAATGGTACAAAACTCTACTCCAATTGAGTCATGTATTGATCATATCTGTGTTAACTTTAGCAAAATTTTTTCATCAGGAACCATTATTACTTCCATACCATACTATCTTTTGACATTTGTCTTAATTGAAGAGATTGCTGAACAGTTTTGTAAAAATTTTCGATATCTGAGAGACCTCAAACCTTTTAAGGAAGACAAGTTTTTAGCAGAATGTTTACACACAAAATGGTACAATCTTACCATTTTTCATACTGATGTAATTACTATACATGTATGATAAACTTCCGAGCAAACTTGCATCAATATGTGATGAGCATGCTCTTTTTAAAAACTATTCAACATATTCAAGACAAAAAAAGTGTAAAAAAAATTTTAGATAACTGATGAAAGTTCATCAATGATGAGAAAAAGAAACTACATATTTAAAAAATCTTCACATTCCCCTGTATATAAAAAGCTGATGAAAAAAACTGATCAGCATTTACGGTAATCAACAATATGTAGCAAAGCTACAGAATCTATTATTCACCATGATTCAGAAATTAGGAACTCACAAGATATTGCCAATTGTTTTAACCAATATTTTACATTCGTAAGTGCTACATTAGCAAAAGCCTTTAGCAACACTCCGAGCCTTTCAGAAAATGTGGAAAATGTTTATCTGTTACCAGCAGACTTACAGTTTCAATTAAACATGTGTAGGTAAAGATTTTGTTGCATGAAATGAATGCAAATAAAGCTACAAGATTAGATTTATTTCTAGCAAAGCTATTGAAATTTGCAGCACCTGCCTTAGCTTGTTACTTTAGCTCATATTATAAACACTAGCTTACAATTACATGTAGGTATATTTCCGGACAGCATCAAATAGCCAAAGTTAAACCTTTGTTTATGAAGGGCTCACCAAAGCTTCTATCAAATTATAAACTAATATTTATATTGCCAGTTTTTAGTGAAATTTTTGAGTAATTTGCTGATACGCAAATATGCACATATTTAAAAACTAACAGCATTGTTTACGACTGAACAATTTGGCTTCAGAAAAACATTAAATGCTAGCGGAGCATTAAATGAGCTCATAAATTAAGTTTTATCTGCATTAAACGTTGGCAAAGCAGTGATGAATCAGTTGAGAGACCATCAAATGAAAAATAAATTCGAAAAAATCTAGAACATTTACTTGATTCAGAGTTAAAAGGATACATCTTCAATCAATTTCTTAAGAATTCATTAGGACCGTCACCTGATATAAGACACACACACACACCAATAAAGTAAATAAACATACAGTCAAACATGGATAACTCGAACTTCAAGGGACCGAGCAAAAGTGTTCGAATTATCAGAGCATTCAAGTTATCAGAGCACTGTCACAAGTCCATATATTTACTTATTTATTAGTAGATACATGTACATATACAAACTATACTATAAATCAAAAGCACAAATGGCTTGTTTCAAATTAAATGCTTCTAATGTAAAGTTTAAAACGTTTTCATGAAAAAGTATAGAGATTTTTCTATCACTTGAGATTGGTTTGTTGTTTGAGGTGATGTTATTGCCAGGACGTTTTTCAGATTGACATTGGCAAAACTTGATCGTTGTTGAAATGCTCAAAAGAAAAGAAATTTTTTTCTTTTGGGGTTTTACCCACGATCAATTTTGCCGTTTTTTCTTGAAGTTTATGCAGATTACCTTAATTTACCTGGGATTCGTTAAGAGCAACACTCCGAGGCAGTACAATTAGAAGTTTTACGAGGTTTTACGGTACATTCTATATCACTCACGCTTTTTTAATAGATACTTATTGAATGTACACACGTATTCTGTGTTTAGGTCAAACGATGAATAGTTTTTTGTAGCTCAGACAACGTATACGTTTAATTACAACATTTTTTAAGACGTTTTAAACATTCAACATTCCGACGTTGATTCAACACGGAATCAACGTCGGAAAACTGTTCATCACAGGCTAGCTGAGTCACGCACTCAAGGATTTTCGCCACGCACATACAAAACAACATGCGATTTTTGTTTTGCATGTGCGTGGCGAAAATCCTTGCGCGCGTGACCCGGCTAACCCGTGCTATTCATCGTATCGCAGTATGAATCAAATTTCACCAAACTTTTAGAAAAGTCATTGACAAAAATATTTTGCCGATGGTGGTAATAACGACGCTTATGAATTACGAAAAGATGAAGTTTACCTCTATGGCTTTGAATAAAGTGATTTTCTAAAGCGAAAACAACCGTTTCGGTAGCTGTTGGGCAAAAAAACAGTTCGAGTTAACAGTGTTGAGTTCGAGTTATAGCAATTTATCATTACGTGGGAACGGACCAAAGGAAATATTCGAATTAACCATGTGTTTGAGCTATCCGTGGACGAGTTATCCATGTTTGACTGTATATGATCTTTGTAAGGCCTAAGTGGTAGATACTCTATTTTTACTCAGAAGTAATATGAAACAAATATACGATGCAATTTTATTAACTCAAAATTTAGTTATTGTCTGTAGTCATTGGAACATCTTCTATTTTGTTACTTGGAAAATTGTTCCGATACTACAACTTTGTCTAATGCACATAATTTCAAATAAAGCACCACTTATTTTATCTTGACCCTTGTTCGTTCAGCTGTCTGTATTGCTTCTTGATAAACTTCATTATTATAAAATTCTTTTTAAAGCTCTTTCAAAGTTTCATTAAAGTGACAAAACCAGAAAAGATTCACACCATAACACCAGATTTTTAGAAACTAATCTACATTTACCATTATTTTATACTGTTTTAGGTCAAAAAAGATTTATACAGAGTACCGTCACAATAAAGCAGTCTTCCAATAGACTTACGCAAAGCCCTGCCTTTAGTAGTTAGTTTTAGAACTAATGTTGAAAGCTCGTTGTTATGCCCAGAGTAATTCAGACTTGCGTTTTGAGATTGCCAATTCCTGTGTGTTGAGGGTCTCAACTATCTGCAGTGCTACTGCGCATGTGTGCCTCATCACGCCTGAACGAGTAGAAACTAAGCTTTCATTCATTTCTTTTGACTTAATAAATTTTATGCCTACATCTTTTTTTGGCTTATGGTAAATTTCTATTAATTGATGAGCTATAAACACAGACAGAAAAAAAAATGAGGACCTATCTCTTCCCATCAACTACTATCCATTTTGCAGGAATGTGTTATGCAACTGGCAAATGTCGCCAAGAAGTAGCAACTAAAATACCTGAAAGTAGGCCTATTTATAAACAATTTTGCTCATTGTGTTTGAGCGACTTAAACATTACGTTTGCAAATAATTGCTACAAGAAGCAAATACAATCGAACGCTATTTGAAATATTATTACCATACCTCGTTTTTGACTAAAAAGATACTCACTGATGTATCACATTCTGGTAACTAGCATTAAAACACAGAAAGGTAGTTTATATATATAGCTTCCGAGTGTAAAAAATAATCACATTTGCCTACATGAAAAAATGTACTAGGCTATTACATAAAGCAAAAGTTACATAATCGATTGCAAAGATTCAAAGTAAAGATAACATAGTACATTGGTATGTAGTCACTAAAACCTTTTAAAAAGCCTATAGGCTTTTTAAAAGGTTTTAGTGACTACATACCAATGTACCATGTTATCTTTACTTTGAATCTTTGCAATGGATTATGTAACTTTTGCTTTATGTAATAGCCTAGTACATTTTTTCATGTAGGCAAATATGATTATTTTTTACACTCGGAAGCTTTCATGTTTGCTCCAAATTATCTAGACATGTGGAAGCGCATAAATAAGTATATAGAGTGTGCAAGTAACTTTTATGACATGACCAAGGTGTTTATTTTTCTTAATTAAGTTAAGAACTCCAACTCCAACTCAAGCTCCAAATCAAATTTCAACTTTGAATTAAACTCCGAACATAAACTCCAACCCTGAATCCAAATCCAAAATAAAAGTCAAACCACAAATAAAAATCAAACTACAACTGCAACTCAAACTAAAACTGCAACTCAAACTTTAAATCAGATTTAAACTACAAATCAGGCTCAAACTAAAAGTCAGGCTCAAACTAAAAGTCAGGCTCAAACTAAAAATCAGATTCCGACTACAAATCAGACTACAACTACAAATCAAACTACAAATCATATTACAAATCAAACAACAAATCAAACCACAAATCCAACTACCAATCAAACTACAAATTAAACTTTTAATCAAACTCAAACTAAAAATCAAACTGCAAATCAAACTACAAGTCAAACAACAAATCAAACCACAAATCCAACTACCAATCAAACTCAAACTCCAAATCGATCTTCGAATCTAAACTCTAACTCACAATCAAACTCCGAATCTAAACTCTAACTCACAATCAAACTCCGAATCTAAACTCAAATTCAGAATCTAAAGCCAAGTTCTGAATCCAAAGCCAAGCTCCAAATTCAAACTCAAACTCCGCATTCAAACTCAAACTTTGCATTCAAACTTAAACGGTAAGTTCAAACTTCAAGTCTAAAAGTTGAGAACAATTTACTTTTTCTACTTTATTTTGCTAAACTTTCCTGCAAATGAACAACAAGGGGTGGCTTGGTTTGTGGAAGTAGAACACTTTCACTATTTGCAAGTCTTCCATCTGAGTATTTAATGACTTCTTTGATACCAAAGCTTCCAGTCATAAATCAACAATTGTTGTCTGTTGTCTAAAGCTTGAGCAAACTAAATACAAAATCGTGCCAAGAATTGAATGAGTGAAAAAGATGAAAAATGTTGAAAAGATGAATTTATGAAGGATGATAACTTTTTTTTTCAATATGACATACATCCTGCAATACAACTCAACTTAGTACAGGCAATTCAGGTTCCTAGTACAACTGACTTTCCTTTTCTTAAAACAGTGATCATACCTTTTCCATGCCATAGTGAATACCGGTTTTTGTTGCTACCCTGTATTTTCTCTTGCTAATTGCTAAGCTAATCTATTTGAAAACATCATTTGAAGTTTAAAATTAAACACATTATACGGCTTACCCAGCTTTGTTTGCAAAGCATTTTGTCTCTGTCAAAACATCTGTCGCAATGCCTAAACATTTCAGCTCCCAAAGAAGACAATTGAGCCACATTCACATTCAATAAAGGAAACGAAATACGATAGCGTGCAACTCAGTCTAAAAATAGAGTTTTAATATGAGAACAAATGTGTGACAGTGTTGGATAATGAACTTTTCATGAAACTATAGTTTATTGTAGTGGCATGACACACCACTTTGCAACAATACAAAATAAAACAGGCTTAGCCAAACTATTTTCTGAAGCACTCCTCAAAAATTAGCTTTTTAGTGAAACTATCAAGCATCACTAACTAGCATCTTTAATTTCTAACCTATACTAATTTTCTACAAAACATGTATAAAATAATGTTTATTTATCATACTACATGACAAAGTTAACTTATTTAAAGAAATTTTTTATAATTTTAGCAATAGCAACAATGCTTTGGCGAGTGCTGTTTTACAAGTTGCTGTTTCAAAACAGTAGTTCGTTAAATTTCTAAAATTACTAAGCTTTAATATGGCTAAATACACTTTTTGATTTTTTACATCGCAAAAACTTTCCGATTGTTTGAACACCCAACTAAGTTTGAAGTGAGTTGACACAAAAAACTTTTATCGCTTCATAGAGATGTTATCACTTCTGTAGAAAGTTTTTTATGAACTGGTGATAAAACATAAAAACATACAAAATAATTGAAATAAACTGCACGGAGGATTAGGCATGCAACATGCAAAAGATAATGAGTAATAGAACCGGTGAGTAAATGTGTAAGGTAACCGATGCCTAAATAGACCAAAGCTACTCTTAGTAATGTGACACGCTCTTTTGGAAAAAGTTTGTCAAATAATACAAATTCAAATAAAGTGAGTTTTAAAACAACAACCTACAACATTTTAAATATTGTTTTTTGAAATTATATTATTAGCCTCAAAATAAATTAAACTCTTGTTCTGTTTTTATATATTGCAACAACCTTCTGGTTGTTAAAATAAAAAACAAAATTTTAATTCACCTGATTAAAACTGTTATTATTTAATGGAAATTTTAACATCTCTATAGGAAATTGTTGGAAACTGGTAGGCTAACAGAAAAGGCCAAAACAGTTAAAAACCTAACACTTAAAATTTACTAAAAAAACACTAAAAAAACTCAAACTAGGAAAATCTACTACTAAAACCAATTAAAACAAGCTACAGATGTCAAAAATAAATTTTGAGCAATAGCCAACAACCAACTAGATCAACTGACTGATAAATTTCAAAAAGAAAGCTATACAAGAAACCAACAAAAATCTGAAATATTTAGAACATTTGAAAGCTGAGTATTACAGGCTATTCAGATATAGAGGCAAGTACTTGCTGCTGCTTGTCATTGTATGTTAGAAGGTTTCTCTGTTGAGATAAACATAAGTAGAGGTTTGACTGTATGTACTTTGTCATTCACACGCTGTTGTGATGCTCACAAAATGGCTGAAACAAAATTGCGGAAAATCAAGTATTCTGATATTGCATGCTTTTAATCATTGCCCAGTCTCCTCACAAAAAGGCATCTCAAAATTAATGAGGCTAGGTTAGGTCTAACATAGTTTCTTCCGACTAAACATGTCGCATGATGTCATTTTTTTGTTCCCGAGTGGAAAATGCAGTATTATTTATTACTATAACATGATTTCATTGTAAACTAGAACTCAACTATGGACGATATAACACTAATTATACCCTGTTAATACTTCTTGTGAAACTATTGCACCACACTCTCTGAAGTTATCTCGTATTATCAATGCCTCAATATTGTATGAGAACAGGACTAGGTTGTGTTCATATCTCCCTGCGGTCTACCTACACATTTTGATTATTTTATTTTCTGAGCTGCTTCACCATTGAAAAGCCAAATGAACTACTAATATCATAAAACCAGTATTTCTAACAATGAAAATATTTAAGGACTAGTGCACTGTAATCTTTGACGTGTGAATTAAAATGTGCTTATCTATAAACCTCAAATGTTTGCACTCCACTACTTTGACATACATTCAAAGTACTTGGAAAACACAGCTGCACATGCACACAATGAATTTAAACTATTATTTAAAGCCATGGGTAGTGTGGCCGAGCGGTCTAAGGCGCTGGTTTAAGGCACCAGTCTCTTTGGAGGCGTGGGTTCGAATCCCACCGCTGCCAATTATTTTTAATTGCAGATGTTAGTATGGTTATAACAAAAACATGCAAGAGATGAAAAGTTAGACAAGACAACGAATAAAGGACGGAGATGACCTCAACATAATCCTTGCCTGCTTTTTGTTTTGATATGGACTGAAGCATGTACGCCCTGCTCAACATTAATGATAATTTATTTATTTTACTTGAAACTTATATCAACAATGTTATCTCCTAATAAAATTTTCGAAAACTAAAAATAAGAGTTCTCAGCTGGGTAATAAAACCTCGACCACGGTGGTGAGAGCCCCAGATCCTAACCACTAGATGACCTGGAAAGGCTGACTGTAGAAAATGACAAGAGACAATATGAGAAATTGTCATAGAATATAATTTCTTACGAAAAGATTGCCGGATTTTCCTGAAAATTGTATCAACTTAATGTCATCTGAAAATTGCTTGCTTGTCAGCAACATCTTTCAAAGAAATAAATTGGTGTGAAGCTTCATATAGTTATCTTTTTTGTGATAAACATTATCTTTTCAAATTTGGTATTGATTATTGTGATAAAAATAATGTACATAAGTTGATAAAACCGGTTTGTAATATTTTTGCTGAAAAGACCAAGATGTTTAATTTTTTTTAAATAAGTTACTTATTTAAGAAAAATAAACATCTTGGTCATGTCATAAAAGTTGCAGTTTATCAGTTTATACTGTTCTGGTCCCACCATAATCACAATAGGCTCGCTATATTTAAGCACGCGCCAAAATAAAAAGAAGTTACTAATAGTAAATGATCATGTGTAAGAAGCACCATCAAGAGCAGGTGTTATGCACTGTTAAAACAAAACAAATGAAATATGTATTTGATGCACTTTCGTAAGCCCTTGTTTTTTATTTTTGTACAACTTCTTGAATGACCAACAAACTTTAACACTTTTCACATTTCAAGTTGCTCCAAATAAATTGAAATTAACAAATGGTTACTGAGCATTAATTGTTTCAAAACTATTTGCAAGCCTGGAACATTTAAAGTCAAAATTATTATGCATGAATTAAAACATTATTACCCTTGCGGAAGAAGTTGATAAACACAAAAGGCTTTTTATAAAAATGTGCAGATCTTTATATGTTTTTAGTTATAAACGCAGTAATGATTAGAAAATTCAGATCGATAAGATGTGTTTCTAAAATGAATGCAATCACAAAATAGCGTTTTTAACTTGAATAGAAACATAATTGGCAGTCGATGACCATAAAATATCCCGAACAAAATTAGCAAAGTTTTGTTTTAAATTTTGGCGCCATTTCAGTTTAATGAGCTGCTCTTCTAAAGTCATGTCCTTTCTAGCAATAGAAACTGTGCTGTAAAGATTGCCAACCAGTTTCAGTGGCTGCATTTTTTTTATCATGTAATCTTTAATCACAAATACCAATGAATAGTTTTAGCAGCTACATGCAATAATTTTGGTAAAAAACAAAAACTCAATAACGTTATGGATGTGTTATAACAATTTTCTTTTTGTAGCAGACCACTATGCAGTGTATACATGAACAGCTACATGATAGCTACAGTTGTCATTCAACTAGTTTAGCATTTAACTGAAATTGTAAATTATTATTGCAACACAGATTTTTTATTTGTTTTTCTTACAGTTGGTTTTTAACCACGATATCTACTGCACCTTTCTGTTTAAAAACCTCCAAAACTCAAAAATGAGAAATAATTCAGACCTATTTTAATCATTGAACATCGGGCAAAGAAGTTTTTATAGTTGTCTGTCTACAGGAATACACGTTTATTTGAAGTTCATCAGAAAATACTCGCAGCTTTTTGGTTCAGAAAGAGGAACCTTTAAATCGATGTTCATTTTCCAAACTAAAAAGACGCCACATGAATGAATGTTAGAGGCTTTTGTTTTTTGTTGCTAATGTAGTTGTTTTTAATGTGCCCAATTTCTTGCAATCCAAAAATTCTGTACATGCCAAACATGCACTGCTCTATTGTTGGCAAATTTGAAGCTTAAACTAAGATTTCAGCCATTTTGGTTGATGCTTAACATACTGAGCTGAACATCCACTCATTGATGATTCGGAATAATACTGAAGTGAGGACAAGGAGTGAAGATGGTTAACTTAGCTGCTTTTTTGAAAGAATAAGTAAGAAATATACTAATTAAATTGATGCACAAAATAGGCTGAATTCATTGGGCATTTTGCTGATAAAATGTCAAAAAAGCACAAACAATGCCATTGAAAGGCATTTTTTCATCAACCTATGAACGTTCAAGTTTGTATTTGTTTTGTGGTGTCGTTTATTACTTATTCAATTTAAAAACGTTTTTTTTTTATTTGAAAATTAATGATTTTCCTGAAAGTGCTTTCAACACAGAACATTGTTTACAGAATGGTTGTTACAAGTCAACTAGGTTCATTATTTATATACATGTAAGTAGTAGTAAAAATGAACAGCTGAATTGTACTTCGACACTAAGTTACTGTAAAACTAGGTACTAACCATACTGGACTGAACCATATAATCAAATAATTACGATATGCTGTAGTTACACCAGTCATATACATACAAACAACATCGCTTGGACACTAGTCTTACAGTTCCTCAGAACAGACCTTTACGTTGTTTGAACTTTTACACTTTGAAACATATAACCAAAATTATGCAACAATAAAATGAAACGCACAAAACCAACCTTGTAAAATTGCTGCACAGATTTTAAAGCTACTTTTACAGAAATCGGTTCAGAAACAAATTTAGAACCTTAACATTGTTTCTTTAAAAAAGGTATGTTAGCTTAAACTTGTTGAGGCCTTTTTAACAAACTCTCTTGTAGTTTTTAAAAGTGCGCAAGTGATTTTTAGCTTTAAATTTAATGAGTACTGGTAGAAGTTCATGATTTTTTGTATTTTTAGCCAATATATTACAAACACGGCTTCCTTATTTCACATGTCATTTAGTTAGATTATATTAATAAAATAAATGCTCATGACACTTTTAGAATGGTTTTGCAAATCAACTAGGCAATTCTCACCTTATTGGTGGTAAGTTATTTCTAAACGCTATCAATCAATAAAAAGTTTGTGTACAAACAGTGATTTATTTATCTTATAAATGCAGGTTCTGAAAACAGCATACGTTGATAAGAATAGTTGGGTAAATAAAAGTTCCTGATTGAAAATGTGTTGCTATCTAAAATTCATCAACAAGGGCCAGTTTTTGAAATAGATACATGAAGCTGCCTTCTTCAACATTCTGAAACTCTTTATTGTTCTTTTTTCAGTAGCTTGGAGCATCGCTTCTTCCTTGTACCATCGCTGCAATGCAGTGTTGTGAGACATGCTTAAAAAACTTGATGTCAATCAAACTTTACTTATAGCGGAAATACACACGCGCACACAGACGCACATAAGTATAAATATATATAATTTAATAATACAGAGATGATATATATAAAAAATATATATGTTACAATTATATATATATATATCATATGTATATCCATATATATACATTGTATATATACAATGTATTTATATGTATATATATATATATATATATATATATAAATTGTTTCCTCACCCCGGGTAACCCGTATGGGTGGTAGTTTCTGCTCTAACTCGGGTCTCCTACCAGAGACCTGGGAGTTTGAGCACTTGCCTCAAGATCTTAGCTGTTCCCAATAGCGCACTTCTCTGCAACTCACATGAGTTGATTGCTGTTGGTATTTGGGCAAGCCACATTTTATGCGCCGGTGTTATTGCGCCCAGTGCCTCAATGACTACTGGGATTACAGTTGTTCTTACACCCCAGCAATTTTCAATATCTTCTCCAAGAGGGAGATATTTCTCCACCTTTTCTTTTTCTTTGCTGGCTATATTGTAGTCATTGGGTACTGCTATATCTATTATAGTAGCGCTCTTGTTCTCCTTGTCCGCCACCACTATATCTGGTTAGTTTGTGAGGACATGCATGTCAGTCCAGATGTAGAAGTCCCAGAGGATCTTAGCGCGGTCCTTTTCACTGACCTTACCAGGAGCTACCCCCCAGTATTATGGTTTATTAAGGCCATACTCGTCACATAGACTTCTATATGCAGCACCTGTGACATGATTATGCCGCTCAGTGTATGCTTTTCCTGCTAGCTGCTTGCATCCACTGATGATATGTTGGATGGTCTTAGGTGCATCTTTGCACAGTCTGCATCTGTGATCGCCTCTGGTGTGATAGATTTTTGTTTGGAGTTGCCTTGTTAGGGGCACTTGCTCATGGGCTGCCATGATTAGCGACTCTGTATTGGCCATTAGGTTTCCTTTGTTTAGCCACATATATGTCTGGTGAAGATCGCCAACCTTAGATATTTGTTGGTGGTAAGCACTATGAAGAGGTTTCGTGTGCCATTCAATTTCCTCATCATCAAGGCAAAGGTCCATTGTAAGAGCAGCCGATTGAAATTCAGCTAGCAATTTATCTGAAGTGGCCATGGAGGCTGTGTAGGCTTTGATGTTTTGCTCTTCTGCTTTCACTGTCTGCTGTACACATTTGAGTCCCCTGTTGCCATCTTTCCTATCGATATACAGTCTAGTAGTATCAGATTTAGGGTGGAGTGCTCCATGCGTGGTCAGCAGTTTACGAGTTGCTATATCTGTTTCCTTGATGGCTTCCTCAGCCCACTTTATTATGCCTGCTAGATATCTTATTACTGGCAGCGTGTAGGTATTTATTGCCATGACTTGGTTCTTGGCATTGAGATGGCTCCGTAGGACCTGCCGAAAGCGTTTTACGTGGGCCAAAATATTGGAAAAGTCATTGACAAACTTTATAATTTTACGCAGTTTTTTAAGAGCAGTCATAAACACAAAGTTACTAAAAATATTTAACAATATTATAATAATGTTATAGTCAAAGGTAAATACTTGGTTTAGTTAAAAAGATTTTTATCAAAAAAAACTGAGTTTCCTATTCCATGGTGTAAATATATTTTGATGAGGTAACATTAAAATTTTTTTATTGAAAAACAATGATTTGGAAGTTTACTCAGAAATTTTTTTTAAATATTCAAAATTGTAACTGCGAAAGTCATTTATTTGCTGTGCTTTTGCTACAGCATGTTTTGTGTAACATATAAGATATAAAACATGTGAATTTTCTTCCTAATAAAAATGAATGTCATATGAAAATTACGCAATGACTAGCCCACAATTATAAATTGGTGTAAAAATCATTTCAACAGTTTTCTAAACAATTGTTTGATTTCTTTTGCAATCCATTCATCAGTTTTTTTTGAAAAATCCTTATGTTGTACAGAACCACATTAAAAATATGGTTGTTTGAGGCACCAACGATTCAATGACCAACATTGAAATGACTAACAATAATATCAGTAACAAAAAGATGACTAACAATAAGATGACTAACAATAAGATGACTAATAAAAAAAGACTAACCATGAGATGACTTCCAATAAGATGACTTACAATGAGATGACTAACAATAAGATTACTAACAATGAGATGACTAACAGTAAGATGACTAACAATAAGATGACTAACAATAAGATGGCTAACAGTAAGATTACTAACCATGAGATGACTAACAATGATATGTTAAACCATAAGATGACTAACACTAAGATGACCAACAATGAGATGACTAGCAATGAGATGACTAACAGTAAGATTACTAACCATGAGATGACTAACAATGATATGTTAAACCATAAGATGACTAACAGTAAAATGACTAACAATAAGTTGACTAACAACCAAACTTCTAACAATAAAATGACTAACAAGATGATATATAACAATGAAATTACTAGCACTGATATGGGTAACATTAGGATTAATTTTTTAACATAATTACAAGTTTCTTCCCTGACACTTAATACCAATAACAAAGAATTGCCATACATATTCTTTTAGCTTTCTTAGCAAATTCTTTTTATCCATGATAATATAATTTGAACAATTTTTTGTGTGTTGTTAGTAGCTAATATTACCGATGACTATGACTTTGTTCTTGGCTTTCTTGAAACTGCTTCTGCAACATAAACATGACATATTTTGAACATGATGTCAATCATACTCACCTGTACATTACAGTATCGGCATCAAATAGTGTTTTGCGGTCCACGTTAAACTGTTTTTTTTACATTAATAAAGTGTTATGGTTAAGCAGCGTCATGTATTATACATTGTTTTAAAATCAAATATAATCAACAATAAATAGCCTCTATTTATGGTTTTATCCCTGCCTAAACCTTAAAATGTCCTTGAGTAACTATAAGACTTAAACAAGCCCGTCATATATCAAACGTTTAAAATATAATCACATGCATTTATACATACATGTATATATTACTGTGTTTTTATGCATATTAGATATACATGAATGAATGCATACATGTATCTGGTAGGAAACATTGTTATTGAGTCTGTCAAAAACTGTAAAAATACTGAGTACAATACTTTTTTTATTGAATAAATCTTTACTTCAACAATTGTGAAAGTTTTTATGATACTTAAAAAGATAATTGGTGAACCTGTAGAATTTGTGACAAACTTACAAACCTTCCTTCAATCTAAAGTTTAAAATACGATCTCTAAAGTTATCACATACCTACCATTTTCATAATTAATTGTTTTTCATCGTTTAGCGTTTCATTATAGGATTTTCTGAGAGTTAGATTATACTAATCAAAACAGAGTCTTTGGAGAAAAGTGTAGTTAAAGATCTTTTACGGTTAGCCAATTAGATCAACAGCAGAGGTTTCTGTGTATTGCTGTATGTAAAAGAGTTTAAATTCAACCTGTGTAACTTCTCCATAGTACAGGAATGACAGACGCAGCAGTGTTGTTTTTGAATTAGTAATCAATTCAGCTTCGATGTTTTCT
This sequence comes from Watersipora subatra, assembly GCF_963576615.1. Taxonomy (NCBI): domain Eukaryota; kingdom Metazoa; phylum Bryozoa; class Gymnolaemata; order Cheilostomatida; family Watersiporidae; genus Watersipora; species Watersipora subatra. Next base: position 3,016,465 of record NC_088713.1, read on the forward strand.
GATTTAGTTGGTGTTGAATATAGAAAAAAGTCTAAATATGTGCTGAGATGTAGCACATTTTTTTCTTAGCTACTATATTGTGAGAAATTCTGTACACCAGAAGTAATAAGCACACTTTAAATCGAGTGTATGAAATAATGCTTTATTTATAATAAAAACCGTATTATTGTAGGTAAACTACCTATGTCCAAAACAAAAAGCAAGATTGTAGTTGAAAGCATGACAAGCAGTCAGCAATTTGTGAATTTTCCTGCTGGAATATTTCACATTTTGTGTTCATCTTGTTTTCTATAAAGGTCTAAAAACAATGGTTATAGAATGCTCAATTTAATCTGCTAGTCGACAAGAAAAGAAAATGCTGCTCTATCTTCTATTAATGGTATGACCCTGGAACGTTTGACTTACTGTTGCAAAATTAACTAAAGATTCTTGATTATTCAGCAAACCAAATATGTTCAAGCAATGTTCTAAACTTTATTTTTTTCAGTAACTTCTTTCAACAGTTTCTGAGAAAATACAATCTTGTTTAGAATAAAGCATGAATGAGTTATTGTAAAGCAGTTAACTTGGTTTCCCTAAAAAAATTAAATTTAAAATTGTAATGATGTGAAAAAATGTATCTTTTTTTCTATCAGAGCTTTTCACGTAAAAAAAACCTTCATCAATGACATCTTATATTTGGGCCTGTCTCCTGAAATTGATTGTTTCAAGTTAAAAAGCACTAGGACCTTCAACAAAATATTTGGATTATTATCATAAATATATCAATCCAAATTGTATAGATTACTTGCATTCATAAAGAATAAAATATACTTTTTGCATGTATGTTTAGTTCGAGTTCATCAAATGACTCGGTAGTTACTATAAGTATTGCTATATAACCAGATAAATAGAAATGACCCATAACAAAAAACTTGATATCCTTTAAAATATTTTAGCCACATAATTATCTTTGAGGTAATCAATACAATTTTCAATGCATCAAAAGCTATCTAGCTGGAAGCTAGCTATGAAATTTATCTTTTTTTGTCATTTCATTTAGGCTATCGCAATATCTAATAAAATATATTTTGAAACGGTTCTAAAACAATTGACCTTCACAATAGCTCTAAACTAAGCTCAGCCAATCTGAAAAGCCTTGACAAGTTCTTTAAAATTATATCATCAGAAAATTCTATATTAATCCTTTGACCGGGTAAAAGCCCCCAAAAACAACCAAAACTAGCGTAATGTTTTTTCGAAAATTCAAGAAATTTTGTATTTTATGAATATACATAGCTCGAACTAAAATGTATTTACATATGTACATAACATTTACATAACATCTATTTACTAATGCACTGCTATCAAAAAATACAACAAAGTACAATTGTCTGTGTGTCGAATGCTTGAAAGCATTCCTTACGGCAGAGTCCAACGACACAGCTTTTACATCATGTAGTTATTCGTGCTCCTTTGTAGCGGCTAATCCTGCTCTTGCTACAAACAGCTCAGACTTTACGTTTCTTATCTGGAATTGTCTCACAAAAATTTCTAGCTATAAATCTTGACTGCATGTTACCCAGGCTTGATCTACCAACATGCTGTCGAGTCTCTTAGTAACCACCGAGCAGGCCTTAAGTTACCTCTAAAATAAAGTTGTAATGCCCCATTGGTTTTGCGATGTTGGAATTTAGCTTATACATAATATATGCATTTGTCATTGTTTCGTCCAGGAGATGGAAAAATATTTTTTTCCACCGTTTTATTGTTCTTTGCTCAGCAGCATAAGCATCGGTCATTTGATCAGCTACGTCGACGCCACCCATCCCATCATTGTATTCCACCACTACAGTTGGTAATTTTTGACCTGACCCTTTCAAAGCGTCTTCTCGCATGTCCTTGCAGAAGCGTGTGTAGACAACATGCGTATTACTTGCTTCCTGTCTACCCAAGACAATGCCATCATCTGGCCACTTCTCATTACTTTCTTTTCCCCTTTAGTTGTCATCTTAACATTGATGCCGTCAGGAGAACCTCGGCGACCTTTGCATACTGTGCCAGTCCCATATATTTGCTTTTTGAGCATTTCTTCACAGAGAACTTGGCTAGTGTAATTATAGTTATCTACTACCAAATGATGATTTTTGCCACTGTGATTTTCTAAAAGTTTATTACAGACATCGAATGACTTCCTTTTGTTGGATACTTTGAGTTCCAATGTATGATAAACAGTATTATGCACATACCCGGTCTTTGAGTCGGCAAGATTTTATTCCTTCGGGCCCCACTGATGATGTTTTTTATGGGGATGTAGTTGACTATACAGTGGCGGCTTTTGAAACCTACGATTGTTTCATCTATAGATACTACTTTGAATAGACCGTAACCTTGCTGCCACCTGGCTGTCAAATGTTCCAAAACTTTCCTATACTTGTATTGAGGATCAAAACTTGTGCTTGAGCGCGGAGGCTCATTATGACTGTCGGAAACATTTAGAAATCTGAGCGTGAGGTTGAATGTGTCCTGATTCATTGCCTCTCAAAACACTGGGTAGTTTTGGCTGCGATGCTTTCCATCAAAGTAAGCCATATTATTTAGAGCTTTCCACAATCCCTTGTTCAAACACAGTCCAATAAATTCTCCCATTCTCCCATAAATTCAGCTTAGACGGTCCCTGCAGTACTCCCACCTTTGCTTTAGTGTACTCAAAATACTTATTAGTTTCTGCTGCTATGAAGTCCCACAAACTACTTCCACCTTAATCAATACGAAGACAAAAAATCAAAATACTCCACCGGTAATGTATCAGCAGGTGGTGTGAAGTTTGGCCCTGTGTGAGCAGAGAAATTGTGGAATGATGGAAGCTTGTCATTATCTGAGTCAGTAATGACTTTCCATTGACTAAGAGTTGATGTGGTTCATTTTCTAGTCTTTTTTGTATGTCTATAACAATGTCTATACAATGTCTATAAAAAATGAGGTATTTTCATACCTCATCTTTTAGTCTCTCAATATTATAATCCTGTGTATTAGAGCTAGTAGCGCAATTATTCTTTGATATGGAGCTGCTGCAACCACACACTCTACTCCTATTTACAATGGCTTGAGTGGATATAATATCGTCATCGTCCGAGCTGCCGTAACCATCACTTTTCTTGGTATATTCGAATTCTTCAGAGTTAATATTACTTCCATTGTTTGAATCATTATCATATTGCTCTGACAAAAGATCCCTAATGATCGCAGGATCAAATAAATTTTTACTTTTTCGTTGCGAACGCCATGCCGTGATTTGACTGAAATTTCCAACTTCCACTTTTTTGAAGGCGTCACGAATTCGTATATCTTTAGCTTATAGCACAAAACGACGCCTATCAGATGATCGTTTCAAAAATAAATTCATAGATTAATATTTTGCCGATAATATTTAAGAATTGCTAGCGTTCATATCCTTTATTTAACGTTACTAGGCGACAGCTTTATAAACGTCTACCGAAATAGACATAAATGTCGTTTCCCCACACAACCGATAAACAACATTTTGGTCGATTGCCCTGCCAAAGGGTTAAATGACAAATAAAATACTATTTTGAAGCATTGATCAGCTGTAAATATGCGGTGTATAAGATGACTCCGGCTGTTTAGTGTATTTTTTGTGTCTTTGGTAGATGCCCACACACTGTATGCTTTTTAAAAAATATTTAATGCAAAGATAGCCCTAGAATAAAACAGTCTACTTAAATGTCCAAATGAAAGATTAAAAGTATGGTTGAATCCAATAATTTTTTCTACTGTTCGATATGAAATGTACTTGATTCTTAGTGCTATATTTTGTTTTGTTATGTTTGGTATAGAAGAGCCATTACAGGTATGATTTTACAGGCTATTATTTTAAAAAACTTCAAACATGGTAGTAGCATTTAAATCTAGAATTGGTAAAAATAATATAATTAGGTCGCACCAAAATTTATAGAATATTCATTTATATATGCTTGAGTGAAAATTTTTTTTTTCTTCAAGTGTTTAAATTTTCATAGACCTACCCAGCAGAATTATATGAGATCTAACTGTTAACTTTTATCTTAAAATACAAATTTTAAATAAAAATAAAAATACAAATACCTTTACCTAAAATAAAATTGTGATAGATCAACAGGACAAAGTAATTTCAATTGAGATCTTTTAGCCGTTCTGCAATTTTTCGAAAATGTAGTTTAAAAAGTAAATGTCTAACTAATTTTTTATATGCAAACTATTCATAACTAAATCGGTTGCTGATCTTTGGATAAGGTTATTTATTTGACCACTTCTAAATAGATGCTAACTGAAATATTTCATCTTACATGTAATTTTCAAGAGATTGAAAGTCAAACTAATGTATCTAATGTTTGTTTTGATGAAGTGTTTGTTCTTCAAGGCTTTACCACACAATCAATAAAAATTTTTTGCAAATTTTCTTTGCTAAATACGATAAGTGATTTTTGATTTTCCTTTTTCTTTTCAAAAGAAAACTTTGGTAATGATAATATAAAAACCATAAAAAATCTACTAGGTATCAAACTATTCTTTTTTACAAACAAAAAGTGATTATTGTACCACCACAGTTCATAAATGTTTAAAACTAGCTTATTGTTATTAGCTTTTGAAAACTAAATTCAAAGATTTTAACTAATCCAAGTTGGTAATCGCTATGCAATAAACACCAAGATAAATTTTGAAGTAGGCCAGTAGGTTATGAGGTCTCCAGAGGCTTATCAATCCCAGAAATCATCTGAAACTGCTAATGAATTTAGCCTCTTAAAATTATTTTGGAAAGTATATTCTGGCACAAACACAGCAAACCGCTAAACTTCATAAAAGAAAAGGCTTGGCTTAAGCATTTTAAAAGTGTTGAGAGAAACTTTAAGTTTTGATAACCGACAATTGCCTTAATAGCTTACAGTAAACCTTTTGAACTCAATGTGTCAAATTTTTCATAATCACCATTGTTAGGATGAGTAGTTGACTCATCACTCATTATTCCTTCATAAGATGTTCTGAAGGTAAGAATATATTCACCAAAATTTAGTCTTTCCGGAATTGTGTAGTTTAAAGAATATTGGAATGTCTGATTGCTTAAATCGATAACAAATGTTTGAGTACATTGCCGCTCAAGACATAGTTGAAAGTTGGCCTCGCTTGCTTCTCCATGGCACAGAAATGACAAATGTAGCAACACAGTACCTGATTCGCAGAGGAATTCAGCTTTGAGATTTTGTGCCTTGTTTGGTGCCGAAATGCATAGGAAAACAACACAGTTATCGTTATAATTGCGGCAGATATTAATTTATTTTTTCTTTTGCCACCATCAGCAAAAAATTGTTGTATCACAAAAAAGACTTTAGTAAAGAGTGAAACAGTTACTATTATAATAGTTGTAGCCATAGATATATAGTAAACCCTAAATTGGCAAACAGCTATCATTACAATGGAGCAAAAGTGAGGCCTATAATTGGATGTTGTTTTCACGACATTACGTCGCAGTGATGTGCATCACAGCATCAGAGCCGTCAATTGAGCAATGAGTTTAGTAGTGAAAGCATGCTTGTCATAATAGTTTTTAAATCATAAACGTAGCAATAAGACCAAATTCTTGGTGAAATGTCATCAGAGGTGACTACAACACCCTAGGTATATCCTGAATTGCTCATAACAAGACAGAACTTGAACTCAAAACAAGAAGTTCTGAACAATAAAGTGAAAGCTGCTAGTGGAAAATAATAGAAAAACATTCATCATTGGTTTTGATTCAGCAGCCAAATATGCACATGGCAATGCTCAATATCTTTTCAGCAACTAACCTTACATCAACTACTTCCTAACCTTTAAGATCAACCACGATCACATTGAGACTCTGTTTTCCTTGATACGATCCAAGGGTGGCTACAACAATAACCCGGATGTGCAGTGCTTTAGATCTGCACTTCGAGCACTGCTCATAAAAGCAGATATCACACCAAGTCCCAATGCTTACTGTATTGATCTGGATGTGAGCAGGGCTGAAAAAATTGGCCAACTCCTGCTACATTTTCTGGCTAGAAAGAAGAAGGAAGAGACAAAAGCTACAGGAGGTGAATATGAGGAGCTCGGTGATGAGGAATTTTTTCTAACTCAAATGTGATGACTGTATCAAGTTCTCGACCAATGTAGAAATAGTGGGAAGTAGAAGTAGTGATGACATAACCCTAATCTCAGTTAAAAGCAGAAAAGGATTGGTGACCCCATTGATAGGCAGAATATGTATTGCTGCATAAAAGTGCTTACGTTCACACATTGAATGCTATGGTATATCACACAGAGAGCTTTTAAACAAATAACATCACAAGCAATAACATATATGTCTTATTGCATAACTTCAATCGAGGTTTTACATGCACAGTGCATGCCACCAATCTACTCAAAACTAAAGTAAATCACTATATTAAAATCAGAATACTCTATGCCGCTTCAAAGCAGGAATCTAGTTCAACCAACCTTAGACATAAGCTATCTTGTCTAGTTATTTTCAGTCATGTCTAATGGGTGTTTAATACAGTGGTTCAGCTTAACCGCTTCTAAATCTCATTTGATGCATTAGCTTGTTATTAGTTTAAGTTCTATTTGGTCACTCTTTGTATTATCAATGATATATAACCTTCTAAATCATTGGTATTATTCATTACCATGTGTGTAAGACTTTTGCCTTTCTCACCCAAAGTCATTATATAAGTTTTATTTATTCTCAATAAACTATGCAGTCTCAGATGCACAAACTATGGAATAATTGAGAGGTTTTTAGGGCTAAATTAATAGGAATTCATAGGTCAGCTGATTCACTCTACACATCACCATGGCGTTGCGTCATGCTAATTATAGGCCTCACTTTTTTGTTTATTCATATATCTAGGGTTTACTATATCTATGGTTGTAGCTTATAGTTTATGTTTACTATTGTTACCTTCAGTTGGCCTCGTCATACCACAAAAGCATTCACACTGTAACTCGAAGCAATTTAACAGCAATCTTACTAGCCTGTACCAACATTTGCCTGTGCTAATTCTTATTATTTACTGAACGTAAAAACTTTGAATTTAATTAGCAAAAGCTAATAATAACCATAGTTCAACAATTAAAAGTGTTTTTAAAAAAATTTCAGAATAAATTTTGTTTCTTAATAACCTACGCGTATTGAAATTTAAAAACTGAGTTTAAATTTAGTACATGTCAAGCAGCTAGTTTTTTCTTAAGTTGTCATAAAAATGTTTTATTTGGTGTTCAAAGTTTTTACCATTGTTTGAGTAACAGAAATTACACATTTCTTAAAAATTTGACCATCTAAAAAGTTTTTCGAAATTAAAAAAAAATTGTAAAAAACTCTAAATTTATTTAGAAAATAATGATGGTCTGTGCAATATTAATAGTAATCTATAATAATATTAGTATAGATAATAGTATTATAACTCATTCTATTTAATATGGAAAAGTCAATGTTGCTTATATCATAATATTTAATGTTTCAAGAACATTTTAGAATTAATTTTGATCTATTTCTACGAGATTTGAAATGATAGTTTTTATACAAACATTAAGTAACTGATGAAAAGACACACAATCTAATTTTTTAGTTGAATAAACTATGAAGGTTACAGTTTTGGTTCCTAGAAAGGACATCAATCTGAGTTTGTTAAAAGGTTAGCACCATTTGAATCAAAAAATTATGCAAGTTCAGCTATTTATGTATGTTGAAGGAATGTATTAAATTCCGGTTTTTCATTCCTTTAATTCTTTCATTACTGAAAGAATTCGATGTTCTGACCAAAATAATTAGGGCAGACTTTTAAAACTTTGATATACCGCTAGTGTTTATGCAATATTTTAAGAATCGAGGCAGATATAGTTTTACTGTAAAATTCATATTATCTAAAACGATTTTTTTTACAAGTAAGTATCAAACCTTTAGATAAATTTTAGTGTTATAGAATTTATGACGTTTTCTTTGCATTTCCTAAGTGCTATGAATTCATTATGGTCATTATAGTCGTGAGCAGTCTGGTGCTCCATCGCTCCATTGGTGACAAAATTTTATTGGTCTATCTAATGCATAGGCTTTTTATTAAAAATAAATGTGAGACCCTATTAATTACCTGATTCATCGGTATACAGTCTGTACTTTTATTACTGCGATTCCCGATACATCTGCTCACGGTATTAAAACGGTTAAAAATGTTTGCGCCGACTACGGACTAAATTTAAAGATAATAAAACATTGATATTTTTAGTCAAAGTTCACTAAAAACTTTTCCGACACAATTTAAATGCCGAAACATAGTCAGGCAACTAAAATTTGTTTTTGCTTGCTCTTTTCAAGTTTTATGTATAAAATAAAAGCTTTTGTGAATGTCACATCATTTATTGGTCTTTGAAGTTGTTATTTAAAGATAGTAAAAGGTACACATGAATGTATTTTTTATTGAGACCATGGATAGGTCAAGCATAAGTGTACAAGTTAATTTATTATTTATATCTACTATATAAACGGCAATCGTTGTCTGTCTGTCTGTCAATCTGTCTGCCTTATAGAGTACCGTACTTTTTGGACTATTAGCCGCTACTAGGTATCTAGGGCGCGTTAACGGGAATCTATGGTTAAGACACGCCTCTGTACATAACCTATTTATCGGTTTGACACAAAAACACGTCATCTCCGGTTAGCGCGCGCCTCTTTACGGCGCCCAACGACACTGGCGCATTTGAAACAGCAAATTTGCTGCTGTGTTATAAAGCACCATCCTGAGTTCGGCGGCCTATACAGCTATACAAATGTACTAATCATTAAATAAAATAAATTAATGAATGGTAATTTACATGCGATTAATTTTTACTGCCAACGTGTACCGAGAAGGTCACACGAACGTTGGTTTCTTGCGGTCACTGGAAAACGCAGTTCTCTCCTACTAAATTTCTAAATAAAAAAGGTAAGCATTTCTAAATCAATGTTGTATTGTCTATGAATTGCCTCACTTCCAATACATAACCCTTTTACTTGCGTCCGTGTACAAATTTGGCTCTCGGCCTACTGCCAGCCATTTTGCCGATATTGCTGAATATGTATACATTATTTTTTTCAATTTCAAACTTGATCTAGAACGTTTGTCTTGGTTATATATTTTATTCTGCAACCATGTTAACAAGCACTGCTATACAAAATATTTGATGTGTCTATACTTTGTGCGTTTTAATTATCTGTGTAATCACAAAAATCTGAATCGCCCATAATTTCATCAACACAAGTAGTTATTTGTTTGTTTAACTTGGACGCATTTAATGAACTCGCACAAAAGATTTTCGTTTTTAAGTTGGAAATTCTCAAACGAAAATTAAAATTAAATTTTAGGCTAATTTTATAACGAAATCTTTGGACAACACTGTCACTACTATAAAAGTCTTAAAGATCTTTGGTTATGTTATCAACAAATAATAAAATTCAGAAGCTAGCAATTGCTGGGAAAGTTGCAAATATGCGTCTACGCCGGTCGACCATAGAAAACGCATAAATGAGTCTACTTCGGTGAAAGGGTTAAAAACGTTGGATTTGCCACTGTTTGTGATAGTAAAAATGTTCATTTCCTTTCGCAGCTGAGTTACTTTTACTTATTTTCCAGCTACGATTACTACAGAACTACAGCTACTACATAACTTGCACGGGCACTCCGAGCGTTGCAATAGGCGATGATGAGAAGAAAGAGGCAAGTGTATATTACAAAAAAGCACACCATCTATTTAATTTTAGAAATGCTTAAAGCAGTGCAATGCCTTCCAAAACACCTACTGCCCAAACGCAAAAGCAGATCGATTCCCGTAGAGAAAGAGACGGAATTCACAAAACAGCAGCTAGACGAGCAGAAACTGCAGAGCAAACACAGCTACACCCACAACGAAGCGGAACTGCTACTGCAGCTGCTAGAAGTGCAAAAGCTGCAGAGCAAACACAGCTACGCCTACATCGAAACAGAATAGCAGCTGCTAGAAGTGCAGAAACCGCTGAACAAACACAGGTACATCGAGAGCAGGCCAGAATAGATGCTGCAGTCACTAGGAGTGCAGAGACTACTGAACCGACCCAGCAGCGACTCAAACGGCTCAGAGCAGCCGCTAATTCGGCCAGACGTGCAAAAAACCTCCAAGCAGATGCAGCGGCAACAAGAACATGATGCACTAGCTACAACAGCTGCTTGGCGAGCTGCATTTTCTGAGCAGATGAAACGGCGACAACAGTGAGATGCACTAACTACAGCAGCTGCTACTAGGCGCGGCGTATGGACAGAAAACTTTGCACTTGACTACAGTCTTGCAACACAGTATAGGGCCAAATTTTTCTGTGGGACGAATGTCTAAAAATGCTCCAGATGTAATGCCTTACGTTGGAAAGGCGAGAGGCCATATATGTAGTTTATATAGTAGATTTTATTGATAGTAAATTTTATCAACACAACCACATTACTACTGCACAGTTTGTATATACCATGTCAAAATACAGGCTATAGACAAAGAACTGGTGAGTCATGATTAGTGTTTCAAGCATGTAGAAGTCTCAACGCAATAAATGCTGGTGGTAGCTAAGCAGTGCAATAGCAAAATATTTTCTAGATTTTCTTAAAATATGTAAAACTTTTCAATACTGCCAGTGTGAAGAACTTCAGTTTGCCTAGCAATGTCAATTTCATTATCAGTTCTGTGTACAAAATTAGGACAATTCCGATTTGATTGGTTCGAGACTGATGCATCGTAGACTAGAAATTCCACTGTCATACAGCCCACGACCAAAGTGATATTGGAAAAAAGAAAGGGTACTGATGGTTGAGAAATGCAATATTAGCAGTCAAATAGGATAACTGCAATGGTAGTTGTAATGTACTGGGTGTTATTATATACAACAAATAGCAATAATGAAAGGAAAAGATTATATGTTTATATCTCTCCTCCTGCAAAAAAGAAATGCAATATTGGCCAATATTAGAAGTAAAATGCACTGATATTATTAGAATAACCAATATTGTTTATATAGTAATAATAAAAAACCAATGCACAATTTTGTTTACATTTCAAAACGACATAGCTAACAATATCACAAAGTTGTGATATTTATATAGATGTTTAGAAAATCTGTACTACGTAGTCATTGTCCTGTAGTCATCCAAACTTGTAATTAATTATTGCAATAATCTCATTAGAACCGTTAGAAAAAAAATTATCGTCATGCCTTTAGTTACACTGCGTTAGATTTTTAGAAAGTCTGTACTACGTAGTCATTGTTCTGTAGTCATCCAAACTTATAATTAATTATTGTAATAATCTCACAAGAAACGTTAAAAAATATCATCGTCATTTGCTTTACTTATACTACGTTGGACATCAGTTAGAATGAGAAGGTATTCAAATGTGTCGGCAAATGAAAATGAAAAAATTGAAATCGACAAAAATGAAACGATTTCTGTACTCCTATGTTAATTGCCAAAACCTTCGGCAATTCGACAATGCTATAGACTGGTGCAAAATGCACGTTATATTTTCGTGAAATGCGCAAGACTTCATCGTTCTATTATCTGTCCCTCGGCGTTTCCATTTCCGGTCTTAACTTTTATTAAACCAAGCTTTTCAAGTGTTTTGTGGCGATTTTCGTTGAAATTAATCTGCCTATTTGTGTATAATCCGAACAGATGGGTAAGTTTTAAGATAATACCGATGGTTTACAAAGACTTGGTAACATATTTAAATAGGTTTAAATGTGTTTTGTATCATTATTGTACTTTAACGAATTTACATAACGATGCTTAAATTTGTTGATGAAATTTCTTGACGAGGGTTCGTCTCATTGTTGATGAATAATTTTCGTAAGTTGTATGCACATGCATTTATCATAAAAACTCCCACACTTCGCTCCGCTCGTTTGCTCGTGGGACTAGCTGTAAAACCCATTGCATATTTCCATTGGTTTTTCTAACATTATTGACATGTACAACTGCTTATGTGTATGCAGTCAGATCAGCACAAAACTTTCGGTAGAATGCATATTTAGAGTTGTTTCACAGTATGAAAGACAACTCTCAATAAAACTATTGCTTTACGTAAATCTGTTTCCGAACACGGGTAATGGAGCTAGTAAAGTATAAAATCCATCAGGGTCTAAATAGAATAATGTTTTTTATAAAAGTTTATAACCAGAGTAGATGTATTAAATGCAAAGCTGAACTATCATAACCCTTGAAATAAATTTTTGATTGATCAACTGACCAAAACAATTTTAACGGAAACTTTCAACTGTAATGAGTTACAGTTATTTAAAAATACAAGCTTTAAAATGTAATTATATTATATATATGTTTATTTATTTGTGAATTATTTATAAAGTTTTTGTTGGTACATGCATGTATATAATTTTATTTGTTTTGATTTTCAAAACTAGCCTGAAAATTTTATTAAATTCTAAATTTTTCAAATTTATTTGTATGTGTATAATGTTTATTTTAATGATTTTTCTATGCTTCAATGCAAAAAGAAAAAGCTGATTGTTTTGGAAGTTGTTTTCCAAATGAAAAAAATTGGTTATTTGACTTGTCTTTAATGATACAACCTACTTATCGTTTCAATAAAACTCTACACATAATAAAGGTAATATACAACAAAATACAAACATTGTCAAGTATTGGTATTGCATAAAACAATCAGTTTTTGTAAGCAGATAAGAATCATTTACTTAAAATTTAGAAAAGGTTTAAAGCTTATTGCTGTTATCAACTAGATTAAAATAAATTTGAATTTTAAGATAAGTTCATGAACATGATAAAATCATTACCTAATCAATATTTGAGAGAATATCAATAAGATTGATAAAACTCGAAAGGATTGCTAATCCCAAAAACTTTAAAAAACTGACAATGAGTTTAAATTAATGTAACTCTTCAGCTAACTCTTTTAAATACATCTTAGCGTGTGATATACATTTGGTACAAAACTTTTCTTTAACAGTGAGAAAACATAGACTTACCTACTTTGAGAAGGGTTGATGAAATATCTGAGTTTTGATTACCAACAATTGTGTTAATGAGTGTTATATATTTTCCCACTATGACAGCATCGGCCAACTCTAAATTTGCTGTGTACAAAAGTTCACCAGCTTTTGATTGTATTCTCCGTGTTTTAATTGGAGTTTCACAGACAGACTTCCAGTCGCATATGTAAAATGAAAAATGTTCCTGAAATGTCCATTCAAATATCTTCCATGCCACTCTGACTCCAACCGAGTCTCTCTTCACTCTTTCTGTTATTGTGAGATTTTTAGGAGCGATCGGCTCTGCAAAACAACGTTTATGATAACTATTAGAGATCTTACATGGAGCTGAACAGCGAAGTCTTTGCTTTCCATCAATCTTTCAGCAAAAATAAATAAATTGAACAATTAGTAGGTAAATTTGCAACAAATTGCTAACTAAACTCATGCATTCATAATGACACGGATGTTATAAACAGTGCGTACCCTTAGATGAGAACATTTTATAGGTAATATTATTGTAATAATATATCATGACGATATATAGTTGTGATATTTGTTGTCCTTTCATTTTTTTTCAAACAACTATAATGTAGAAATTTTATTTTTAGTTTTTTTTTAATGAAAATGCTACAATTGTTTTATGATTCTATGAGTAAAGGCTATATTCTGAACTTTGAGATAAAATTATCTCAAGCGTGTCATAACGGCAAAATGGCATGCCCTGTCCTCAACAATCTAACTAATCTAACATAAATACTTGTTCTGATATCAGTCAACAAGCCAGTAAATCACTTCTTTGATGGTTTTATGGCTTCCTGACTTAGTACATCCTTTGATCAAAACTTGCTTTTATTTTGTTTTTGATGACTTAATCCTTTGCAAAAAATTGTCTGCAGACTTCTTGAGTTTTTTGGATGAGATCCTTCTTTGGCAAATGCTTCTTCTTCCACATAATCGGCTTTTCTTTCCTTGATTTTTGTTATTTTTTTAAACTTGTCCTAAATCATCATTGCGTGTCATTAGGTGGTGCCTATTTACTGTTGTTGCCAGTCTTCTAGAACAATTATTGTTTTTTGTGTGTTATTGTGGTGGGTAGTAGTAGCTCCCTGATGTTAAAATCTCGAAATGACCAAAACGATTTGACATAGCCCTAACAGCTATTGTAAAAATTTGTCGCAGATCACAAAGTTATTCCACCATAAAATTTTAAACTGAACTATTTAGTGATTCGAATTCTAACACGATACTACTGAGCTAACAAAAATAATGCATAAACCTTATTCATATCTAATGCATAATTTATATATCATTTTGCATGTAATAAAGAATATTTATTTAGGAAAAATTATGTTATACAAGTCTTTGGTGGTAAAATATCAGTTTGTCTTCCTTGCCACACTTGTCTTCCTAAACATTTATATTTGTTTACCGTTGTATTTGATTATACGTTGTAATGTTTTAAAGTGGTTGTGTTTTATGATCCCACAATTTGCTATTTCTCCTAGAAGTTTTTTTATTGAAATTTTGCAAAAGGGGCTCAATTTTGCTCAATTTAGAGGGTTTTAATTGAAGTAGTTAAATACCACAATTAAACTTAATCTAAAACGATTTAGTTGGCTATTTGATTAAAGTTACAAACACGTGTCTGTGAAAATAACAAATCACCTTCTCTAAAACTCCATTACTCACCACATACTTATTAAAAATGATTGAACAAAAGGTAGAATTTAAATCGGCACCTGATTTTAATAGTTGACCAGTTGTCATGAAATGCTTATTTCAGGTTATTTAGAATATTTATTTTTTGTGTTCCTAAACTGCCAACCATACCTTTTCAAAACAATCTACTTGTGACATGATTATACAAATATCTCCTAGCATTTCTGACAACTATATGACTTGCTTTGGTGTCCAGTGTAGCTAAATATATACGGTTGAGAGGGCAGATTGCCAATATATGTGTAAGCAGCAAAGGTATAGACGTCTCCATGTTTGACTGGTATTTCACATAGAGTTCTTGCGGAGAGTTCACTTGAAATGATGATTAAAAATGATGATAATTAGTCTACCAATGACGAAGTAGCGACGTTGGTAAATTTTAAATTGCATTAGATGGTTGTGTCCATGATAGAGATCAAATTGTTTAACTAAAACAAATTAATGCTTTTGAAATAACTAGCTAGAGGCTAATATTTCATTTCAATAAAGGTTTATAGCTCACGAATTTAAAAAATTAAATTTTCTTGTTATAGAAATAAACTAGTTTACAGTTTTTGGCAAAATATCTAATTGAGATTTCAATGGTCATAATTGTTGTTGAAAGCAAATGCTGAAATAATCTCACAAATAAAGAATCATAATAATTTGCAAAATACAAATGCTCTCGTTTTAATGCCTTACCTAATTGTGTTTCACATATGTGATCTCCCCCGCAATCATAACTAGAAAAATGACCAGTCCATCGAATAGAAGATTTTTCAAAATTGTAGTCAGAATAGGTAAGACGAACCCTGAGATTATGTCTGTTAAGAGCAAGACTAATTTGTGAGCCTCTGACAGAAGAAGGTTCTGCAAATATTATTTATCTCCTGAAAGATTGTAAATAATCTTTGAGACAAACTGTTTGAAATTAATTTTCTTGATGGGGAACTTTAGGCTCCCCTCTTTAGTTTAATTGAAATCAGTAAGCATGAAGCATTCTAGCATGAAAAACAGATAACTCAAAAAGCAAACTGAAAGTGAACCAAAGTGTTCTGTAAGCTAAAATATTTTTCAAAAATACTGACTATTTTGTGATCTTACTAAAACGGGTTTATATACATTTTGTAACTTTTAAAAAAGCACTTTTGTTAGCAAAAGGCCAGTTATTTGATCTAAATAACTCTGTTTAAACCTTGGAAAGTCATGATAGAGTTTTCTTGATACTGTGGCAGTTTAACATGTTATACTATTTCAGTACAATCAATATTTCCAGTATTGAATTTATTGAGATAATGTATTTATGTATGTAACAGAGCTCACACAGTTTCATACCACAGCTTTAAAGACAACCAATATTAGTTAGGTTTTGCCTATTATCTAACAATGGCAATATTTTTCTCTAAACTTTAAATAAGTTCATGCAGCAAAAGAAGAAATCATAAAATGCTAAACTATTAAACTGCATGGCTGTTTGAATATTGACTTTTGAATACTGTCCATAGGAACATCGATCATTCATGCATATTAATTATCAAATACATGTAAATTTGATTTTGAACAGGACGCCACTATACCTGTCAATATTTCGGAATATTTATGGTAGTTCATATAAGCACCTAGATAGTTTAATCTGTCAATTTTTTAATTGAAAGAGACAAACTGATTGGATAAAACTATTTTTTGTTAAGATTTGTTTTAAAGGGCCAATCGGGAAATAGACTTTTTTTTTTAAAAATAACCTAAAATTTCAAGATGAAAAGTATTTTTATTCAACATTATTAAACAAGAGTATAGTTATGGTTACTATTCTATCATATCCATTCTAAGCTGAATATATTCCTTGGTAGTTGTGTGATTTGTAACATGAAAATGGTTGGTTTGTTGAGAGTATCATGCTGTAGGTATATTCTTAATGACATCATTAGCTGCAAGCGCTTGCCAATTTGATTTTAATTATTATTACATTAATAAACTTTATTGGTGCAATTTTTTCATAGAATGTTCAAAGTTTTAATTATTTCAAATTGAAAACTATTATACTTGATACACATGTATATGCACGGAACTTTATGGTATGGAATAATTTTAAGAATGTACTTTATTCAAGTTATTGAAAGTTTACAATTAAAACCAACAGCCTTCAATAGAATTTTGTTCATCTGTAATAGCCAGCTGTGAAAAATCTCCTGTGTTGACTTTTTATGAAAAACTGGAAAAAAACTTTGGCTAAGGCTAAAAGATAACTCATTGAAAAGCAACCAACAAACCATTAAAAACTTTAGTCAAATTATAAATAATTTATGGAAGTAATCAAAAGAGAAGAATTTGTATATATTACCAATATGTACAGAACAGGTATGAAAACCAGACACATCGCAATAAATATTAACTCGGCATGAGCCCAAATACCAGTACTAATCAAAAGTGCTCCCTGCAAATCAGAATCATTCTAAGATTAACTGTTCTTTATAGTTACCCTACAGGATTAATTTATTCGCGGAGTTAAATTTCGCGAAAATTGCCATTTCATGCATATTTGCGGATTAATTTATTTGCGGCTGAAAACTGTCATTCTCTATGAAGAGTTAACTCTATTACATCTAGCAATAGAGTTAACTACGCATGGGCGCATTGCGTGTTTTGTTTACTATTTAGCTTACAACTACAGGTCGATCGTGTTAAGCTATACATTTTTTGCTGCGTTAAAAGGTTTTCACGAATATTCATAGATTTCGAAGACTTTGATGAACCAACAATTTGTGGTCAGTAATGAGATTTTTCAAAATAATTTACTAAATTAGTTGGATTTCACTTTGGTTCTTTGGTAAAACGCAATATTTATTTTTTCCATCTCTTTGAGAGTATCATGCTGTAGGTATATTCTTAATGGCATGATTTACTGTAATCGTTTGCCAATTTGATTTTAACTATTATTACATTATTAGATATTTGATAAACATGTATATGCATGAAACTTTAAAGGTATATAATAATTTCAAGAATCTACTTTATTCAAGTTATATCAAGATGAAAAGTATTTTTAATCAACATTATTAAACAAGAGTATAGTCATGTTTACTATTCCATCATAGCCTTTCTAAGCTGAACCTATCCCTTAATAGTTGTGTGATTTGAACATAAAATGGTTAGTTTGTTGAGAGTATCTTGCCGTAGGTATATTTTTTAATGACATGATTTACTCTAAGTGCTAGCAAGGTGATTTTATTTATTATTACTTTAATCAACTTAATTGGTGCACTTCTTTCATGGAATGTTCAAAACCTTAATTATTTCAGTTTTAAAACTATTATATTTGATTAATATGTGTTTGCATGGAACTTTATGGTATAGAATAATTTTAAGAATGTATTAATTCAAGTTATTCAAAGTTAACAATTAAAACCAACAGCCTTCAATAGAATTTGTTCATCTGTAATAGCCAGCTGTGAAAAATCTTTTGTGTTGACTTTTTATGAGATACTGAAAAAAAAAATTGTTTTGGACAAAAGATAACTCTTTGATGAGCAACCAAAAAATGATTAAAAACTTTAGTTAACTTATAAACAATTTATGGAAGTAATCAAAAAAAACATTTTGTGTATATTATCATTATGTACAGAACAGGTATGAAGTCCAGACACATCGCAATAAATATTCAACTCGGCATGAGCCCAAACACCAGTACTAATGAAAAGTGCTATCTGCAAACCAAAACCATTGTAAGATTAATTGTTGTTTTTAGTTTGAGCCTTTTATGACAGTAAAAGCAAAATATTTCTGTCTGATATGTGTATTTTTTCTAGGTCAAAGAGCATCAGCTTGGGAAAACATTGACCCATCTAAACCTCACAATCAATTATCTCATTGAATTGCTGATAAATCTGTCTTCGAGTATTTTACCATGATGGATACATGTAGTTACTTTTTTGCTATATTATAAAATTTTATATATAAAGCAAACTAAAAGACTAGCTATTAATAGATATAGACAATACACGACACATCTGTGAAGCCACAAATTGTTTAGTAGTCAATAATTGATTACTTTTACAAACTAAAGTATTTTTATGTAGAGTAATGAGCGAAAAACACTATGATTTTGTGTTCATCATTTGACTATTTACAAGTACATATGATACATGGAACAATGTTAAAAGGTGAAGGTGAAATGCGGAGCTACTAGTGCTACGACTCGATACTGGTACAAACGTTGAAATGTGGTATCAGACTTTATGCGTTGATACTTTGTTTGATCAAACAGAAAGAGTGTAAATGTATTTATTATTCTAAGGAATACATACATGTATACCAACATGACAAAAATTTATCTTTGATGGATTTACCTAAACCGGCAATACAAGTGTAACGACACATGTAGAACTGAAATGGTAATATTGCAAATTACAAATTAAGAATATATGAAGTATTTAATGATTGAAAAACCCAAAAATTTCTTTGTTCTAGTGTTGGCATCAGAAAGCCAAAATATCGTAATTAGGAATGTTTCAACCCATAGTAATTGCCAATGCAAACACCATTAATACAATCAACAAACCATCATATGCATGTATGTATTGTACATATCAAAGTATATAACATAGTAATATGTTGACCCGAGTAACTACCTACAGTAACTTTTGGGTTTTTATTCGTTGTGATGTGCAATAAAATGCAATATTACATTGTACTGTGTGCAATAAGTACAAGAAGGGAGTTTTTACCTTTAAGAAGAGACATATAGCATAAACAATGAGTTTTGCCTAAATTATTTTGGTATATTAATACACATAGTTAAGGCTAAATTTTAGTACGTATTTTGCTAAACTTTAGTCTCGCCATTGCCTAAAAGTTCATTACTTAGCTGTGTCCAGTATTTTTTCTCTATTACCAATACTGAAATATACTGAACTGAAAGATTGAGCATTGTATTTTTTTTGTTGTTGTGAGAGGTCATGGGCACATCGCATATTGGCACCTCTGTTATTTCAAAGATTTTGCACACCAACTGCTAAATTAAAATATGGAGAAAGTTTTTGTTCATATTTAACGACAGTTTATATTTAATAACAATACCATATGGAAAGGGCAAAGAGAATCGTGTTCAATATCATAGTGTAAGACGGAAAATTGGGTAACAGTGAAATTGTAGCCCGAGGGCGCAACATGTAATGAAAAGTGCTTTTTTTGCATGCAATTCAAAAAGGATATACAGTATGCATATGGTAGGAACAAAGGTTTTGATAAAACGGCTTTGCCATGAGCTTAAACAGGTTTGTTAGTAGACTCATGATTTTAACATCAGGACTTAAAGGAGGTTATTGAGAGTTTTATATTAGCTTGAAGGTAATTATTATTATTTGCAAAACCTTCATTGCTATAACTGGATAGACAAATAATGTGAGGAGAACACTGCTAATTGTTTATATAAGTGAACAAGTCTGGAAGTCATCTACTTACAATTAGTGAGTAATGTTGAAGCTTTAAAACGCGCTGTAACACAATTTTTATGACATTTTAACAAAACATATTCAATTAACAACTAATGGCGTTTTTAAATATCTTTGCACCTTCAAACTGCAACAAACTGTAGTTAGCTGGCTTGCAAATATAAATTCTGCCAGATGTGTTTCATTTCAACACATATCAAACTCTTTAAATAAAAGTATGCCAGAAGATTTTATAAAGCGCAATGTACAAAAAATTAATTTATACACATCTGGCTTTGGCCAACTCTCTTCTAATTTTTACTTCGCGTTATAACCAGCATGATTTATTCCATGTTTATCTTCATAATGCATATTTTAAAGTTTGTAACCTGCATTGCAATTAATCGAAAAAGATTTCACAAGAAAAGAAAAAATTTCTTTGACTACCTAACTTAACTTATGTAGATAAGGAAATGTTACTTAAGATACCTCAAGCAGTGTGAATTCAAAACTATATACTCGCGTCACTTACACCAACCTACCTCTGACCCTTGAACTGAGTATTACAAAAGGCATTGTCATTCTCAACTTCAATCAGTTTTCCTTGAGCATTTCTGTCATAATATGAGTATCGATAGCGGGTTTCTAAATTTTGCTGAAGACAAGAAGTTAATTTTTTGTTGTATATGACTCTCACTCGTTCTCTACTGTGCATTTCAGGTTTAATATAAACAGTCCATTTTAGAAAATGAAGCACAGTACAATTTGTAATTAAGCAATTTTGTAATAGTAATCATTTTTTTGTAAAAAAATATTTAAACTACTGCCTGATTATTAATTGGTTTGAATACAATATTGAAGTATGAGAATAAAGATTATAATTATTATGAAGTTTGATTATTGAGCATTAAAAAAAAATGTTAGGTTTTGATCTCTCAAAACTATCAAAATAGTACTTTAAAAAGTTGGTTGCAGCTATACTAATTTTTGTATATTTCAAACCGAGTCTAAAGCAGCACTATGAAAGCGGCATCTTGAAAACATAACATATGGAACTACATAAAAATCTGAAAATCTAGAAGACACTGATATATGAAGATTTGCAAATATAATTGAAATAGTCATTTTATATTTCAAATTATTTAAATTTTCTCTATGACAGCCAAATAAAACCTTCTTGGTTTTTATGGCGTTGAGTAACTTGTGCTACATTTCCTGCAACAAGTTAAGTCTCATAACATGCCAAGTCCTGTTTTTAAAGATTTCAAATGATGCAGATAAAACTCCATCAAACTTTAGCAATAACTTTTTAATACCTTTTCTCATTTTGAAAACTATTTATGAGAGTCATATAAAAGTGCAAAAATCCTATAATTGTAAAAATCACGTTTTTCTCGTTGTTTAGTTCATTTTTTATAATAAACCATATGGCTAAAAAGTTTTATCCGGGTTTATTATAAAAAATATTCCTCGACTCTTTAGTTTTAGAAAATATTATCTGATTTTCATGTGTGCTAATAAAACACAAAAGACTATTTGAAGTCAAATCAAATCAGCATTTTCAGCCAGAAACCTCGTGCTTAGTTTGGTGGCAGCCTTAACCTCAGTTGAAAACGAAAAGAAGTACTGTTACTGTAAGTATGTTGCAAAGTGCGCTTTACAAAATACCACATCAAATATTGACCAACCATAACTTATTATCAGGATAGACATTTGAATGTTGGCATATTAAGATATATGCAGTCACACACATATATATATATATATATATATATATATATATATATATATATATATATATATATATATATATATATATATATATATATAAGGCATGAATATGCTTGCAATTTTTTACTTGACAATCTCCTTATATTATTTTGGCATCAATTTCTAGTAAACCATATTGTCATGCTTTCACAGGTGTAGCTATAGGCATGAGATGAACTGATCTAAGCAGAGAGACGACTCTAGTGCATGACAGTCGGCTCCACTGCATGTCCTCAATTTGCAGGACTGATATTCAATCCGAACCCTGTGGGAAGGTTAACTGAGCCCAGGCTCTGTGTGGCTGGGTTCCATACTCATTGCAGACAAATTTTTGGTGGGCTCCTTTTCTTTCAGCAATCCTAAGAGAGTTCTGGGCAGCTATGCGGTGTCCAGCAATTATTTCTCAAATTTGGCAATGTTTGCAAAGTGCTGTCTGAACCTCCTCCGTTGTCGCTCTCCTACAGCGCTGGCTCCACAAATGTTGGACTTTGTCTTTAATGCTGACCACTTTTAGGGTTTGTACTAGTTGTTGGAATAAAAACCTCACTCTACAGCACACTTAGTCAAGCTGGCTGGCGCAAGAGTTGTTTGGGCGCATTTGCTAGCCACCACATTTGAGTTATTGGTTTTGCAGTAACCTATACATTTCAGCCAGCCTGGCTAGTATTGGCAGTATCAATATCTCTCACCACTATCTATTAAATACTCCAACACTTTAAAACTGCTTCATAAACAATATAAATATGTTGTTAGTGCAAATATATCAGGTGTGGAATTATTTTATAAACATACTACGCTCTTTTACTGGTTGTTAAGTTTCATCGATTTTGAGTCATTTCAGATTGACTGAAATGCAAAATAATTGGCACCAAAAGGGTTAAAGATCCTATCATAGTCAGAGATAGTCTTGAGGAGAATGGTAACATGACTGAGTAAACATAAATAGAAAATTTGAATTGCAGTAAGTGTAAAGATGATGCTGACTTGTTAGATTTAAAATAGACATTTTTCTCCAAAAAAGATTGTTGTATGTTTAAAACTACAACAATTGAACTAGACCTAACTTGAGCTAAACTCAATTCACAGCAGGTGGAACAAATTAACATTTTTGGTAGCATAACATTTTTTAAAGTACAAATCATAAGCAGTGTAGGTGAAGATACATTTTCTCAGGAACATGCTTAAAAGTATCTTTAATTTCAACATACATAGATAACACTGTATCAGCGTACCGTGAAAACAATCATTTTGCTGAAGACTTTTCTCTGGTAGAAAATTGTTGTTTGTAAATAAAATGACCTTCTTACTGTAAGGAGTGAGGTGAGAAAAATGGAGAGCTACATTAAGGCTCCTTAAATTTGAAAAAGTAAAATTTTGCTATGAGATATGTTGATTGAGCCAGACTCACTCTGATCATGGCAAATATTAACACTATTCTAATTGATGTTAGATCAAAAGTTGAAACAAATTGATGCGTTTTGTAAAGTATTGTATTTATGTTATTGAAAAATAGTAAAATAGTATCAACTTATAATAAAGTTTTATGCAAAGATTAAAGTGAAAATACTTTAAAAAACGAGTTGGATCTTAAATAAATTACATTGGAAGATTATTGAAAAAAAATGATGAAAAGCCTTTTCTGTGTACCTGTGCTTTCAAATTTGATATGCTGAACAGGTAGAAAGAATTATAGATATGATGATTTTAAAACGGCAGTACTTTATGCAAAAAAGAGAAAGTTACGGCACTTATATCATAGCTTTCACCAAATCCAAAATTTTGCAGTTCCAAGATGATTTGTTGTCATGATTCGAAAAATATTTTTGTTTGATATCAGCTCATTTGAGATTGCAGAATAAAGTATGGCAAATAAGGTTTCCCTATAAATCAGAAGGTTCCAAAATCTATACTATGATATATGTCTGTTCAATTGTCTGAAACTACTTTAAAAGCATTGGGGAAAAAATTCTTGCATAGGTATAGAAACTAGGGCAACAAATGAACAAGAAATCAAGCTATCTCAACGCCCCTCAATCAATAAAGGATAAGGCTAGATGGATAAGGAAAAGGCTAAATGACGAATAATAGATGAGGCTAGACAACAGATAAAAACACTACAAGAGAAAAATGACCAAAAACTCTTAGCTCTACATATGGAAAGTCATCAGAGACTCTCAGCTCTAAAGAGACAAACTGAGCAGCAGGCTTGAGGTAACTTCCAATGTTGATATCGTACTCGTCCACTGTTAGTATTAGGCTGATGGAAAGATGCCAGTTGTTTCTGTAATTGGCAATTCCTATCAGAGTGTTGTTAAGAGGTAACTGTGCGAAGGTACATCTACACACCAAAGTGTTCAGCACCTGCTGTGATTGTCAAATGCAAGGAGTAGAATTGTTGCACATATTATCAGTAGATTCTTTCTTCACTCTGTTGTAGCATTAGATGACGCTAGACAACAGATAAAAACTCTGCAAAAAGAAAATAATCAGAAACTCTCCGCTTTACAAAGAGAAAGTAACTAAAAGCTTTCGGCTCTATAGAAAAAACGGAGCAGCAGGCAAGAGGTAACTCTTGATGTCAATGTCTCATTCACTATGTTTCTATGACTAGCTACATGTATGACTATCTATGAATTTTGGCTGTTGGCAAGTTGAGTTAATTTGCAATCGAGCATTTCAGAGGATCTGCACAATGCGCATTTAACACAAGTGCTTGACCCCAAAGGTCTAGTATTAACTTAATTAAGTAATCTATAAATGTCTACGCAATCTTGTCACGCTAAACTTAGCTACAATCTTTTGAAACATTGGCACATTGAGACTGTGAAATTCGAATTAAAAACTACTGAAGCGTAAAAATGTTTAGACTGGAATAGCCAGCGATAATTTAATCCGCATTATCTGCAGGTGCTATGCAAATCATCGCAAAACTCGCTTTTCTTTTGGATTTATGCTGCTTCCATGAAGCGGTTAACTTACGGACTGGCTAAAATTTGCGCATCAGGCACATCATGGAAATATAGTGATTAGTCTATTGTTAGTATCGTATTGAGAGAGAAAATTCAATTAATTTTTTAACTTACAATGTATATCAAAGTCTTATTAACTCTTTCACTACCGCAAGCCAATGTATCAGCTCAGACTACTTACCTTTGGTGGCTGGAAGGCTGGTGGTTTAAAATACATTGGCTTTCGGTCACAAAGAGAAACTTAGCTTTCACCAGACCTAGCTTCCAAGTATTTGGATTACAAAAGTTCACGCAAGTAGTTAGATTACAAGACATACATCAGCTTTTAGACAGTGCATTAGTTTATTTATAATTACTCAGCTTTATTTTCAGATAGACCAACAAGATCTGGTCTCCATAAAAACAATCTTTCTGCTGATGATATAGAATAATTAGCAGGCCTCTGATAATTAGCGGCTCACTGATTATCAAACGGAAAGTTCATTACGGAAAAAGCACAGATAAAAAAAATAACGCGATCGTTTAAGCTGTAGTAGCTTCTAACATTTTTAGCGATTGGGACTGTAATAACTCTATAACAAGTGATTATGACTTTTCTAGCGCATGTATTTTATGCAAAAAAATTAAATAGTAACTATATATTATGGTGACTATCAAAATATGACTACCAAAAGTGATGGCAAAATATTGTTGGTAGAGTTTGTAAAAATCTTTACCGTCTTCAAATGAAGTTAATTTAAGATTTTCTTCAATTTTCTAAAAAATTATTATCTTTTTAACAACCTGTTTCTTAGTTAAGCAGATGTCTTAATTTTTTTTCAAGTTATCACAAATTTAGTGACGTTGTTTCTAAATTTCTGTGATTAGAAAAAAATAATTTGGACAGACCTATAAATAAATTTCGTAGCGAAAGAGTTAAGAGGTAACTTAGCTAAGGTAAGTTAACACACCGATGTGTTTAGCATCTGCTGTTATTGTTAAATGCAAGCAGTAAAACTGTTGCATTTCTATCAGTAGGTTTTTCTTCACTCTGTTTTTGCATTGGATAAAGCTAGACAACAGATAAAAACACTGCAAGAGAAAATGACCAGAAACTCTACACTCTACAAAAAGATAGCCAGCAGAGACTCTCAGTTCTACAGAGACAAACTGAACAGCATTCAGGAGGTAACTTTATATGTTATTACCTTGCTAGTCCATTGTTAGTATAGTACTGAGGGAATTAAGTTAGTTACTGCTCTAATTCACAATGCATCATATCCGCTAGATGATTTTCACCTCACACTAGTATCACCTATAAATCGCCTACTGGTGTTATATTTTATACTAGCTGTGGTATCGTCCTGAAATTCTGATTCTGTATGAATCTTCACCTTTACATCTGGATATAAATTGTGTCTAATTATCTTATTGCTATATACGTATGTACATGTACATAGCAAGTTTTAACTTGTTTTTGCTTCTCACTTGAGTATATATGTACTCCTTAAAATACAAATACTACCTAAGATCAGCAACATTTTATTTCATGAACAGACGGTTAACACTCACCACAAATTTCTGTCTGTGTTCAGATATTTTGAATACAGTATGGTGTTGAGTTTTGTTAGAATTTTATATAGACTGATGCTGCCTAATGAATTTCTTAACAAACATCAAAATTCATGTTAGTATATGCATCTAAACTTAATTCCGGTAAGGCTGGTAGATGTGAAATTCACTTTTATTTTATTTAAGCCACACTTAGATGGTGCCATGTTTTGCTTGGCAGGCAAAAAATACAAAATTTTACCACTATTTTAGACAATTTTTCCCTCATATTAAGTTGGGTCAATAAGACAGCTAACAACGAGTTTTTTTGCCCTGCGATGCGTCCTTCCATCATCAAAAAATTTATTGATTTAAATGGTAACTAGACCTTTGAGCACCTGTCAATAGGGCGACAAACACTTAGGCGACACTTTCGGTTCATAGGGCGCCAAGTTCAGGCGAAAGGGCGACACGGCAGACAAACCGGCGACAACTACAGACTGAAAGGCTACAATTTTGTTTGCTGTTTGGTTGAAGGCTACTATGTGTATTATATTATGGCTATGATTATATGTAATGTACTGACAAACTATGATATTCTGCCGTCGTGTCCAATGCTTACGTATATTTTTAAAACGTAGCCTTGACAGTGTTATTGTTTTATTTTTACAGATTATTTTATAAATCAAAATAGTAACATGCATTTTTAAACACCATTGGTTGGATTTCTGTGATCATGCTAGTTCAGACATTCAATAAAATATAAAAGCTATTTTTGTAAAAAAAAATACATCTAGTTTATTCAATTAAAACACCAAACTTGTTTTTGTATCAGCATGCTTGTTCAAATTTGTTCGAAATGTCACAGTCTCGGCTGAACCATCGACAATATTGTCTCTGATTGTCAAAACTTTAGAGTTATTTTACATCGAGAAGAAATAGTTTTATGGTTTTGCTGGTCGAAGTTCATAGTAACCTGGAAGAGAAGTTTGCTCTTTGTGTGAGATAAAATGACAGTTCCCTATTATTGTAATTACTCATTTACTCGTGGAAAGAATGATTTTCTTATCCTTGTTTCTTTACAATAGGCTACATTGAGATTCACAATAATCTATTTTTGTTAAGATTTTATTTAAGTAGGAAGAATGAAGGCTTTTTCTGAAATAGATGTCTAAGATATATCCATATTTTACTAACTTCTACAGCTTGTCTCAAGAAGACTAAACAGCATCACAGAAAGCTTATGGAGAAATGATCCATTCTAAAGCATAGAAATCAACCAGTCCTGATGCCATGTTACCCTTAGAGTCACTTAAGATATTTGACCAAACCACCCTTGTCACAGATCTCGATGACACACACAACTTGTAGTTTGAGACAACGAGGAATGATCAACACCTCAAAGACCTTTGTGATATATACTCAGCTGCAGGTTAATGCTGCCATGTGCCACATCATATACTATATTTTGCATTTTAACCTGCACTATGAATATTTTTTATACACGGCTATTTTAACAGAGGACAAACTTGAGAAAAAATTAGAAGGTATTACATAGAGAACCATAGGCTTGAACTTTAATGTCAACTTTATTAAAGAGTGGTGTAGGGAACTTCCTGTTATTATTTTTGTTTATGATTGGAAGTGCAAGTGCATTCGAGTACATGCGAGTCACTGTGTATAATTATAGTCCTGCAGTTCAAATTATCTTTTCATGTAAATTTTAGAAATAGTGGAAAGTAATATTCAGTTGCCAATTTATAACCGTAAACCTGATCTCGTCCTTCTAGTAGTCAGTCAGCCAAGGTAGTTTATCATTCAGTTTCGTTTCTACTTAATTTAAACTAAGTTTTGTAACAATAGAGTTATGTAAGGAAGTTTGTACATTCCGTTTTTTATAATTTGCCCCAAAATCTGTTGCACATTAAATAATTATTTGATTCAAGACATTGACACTTTATTAGCGTAGCCGGCGAAATAATCTGTATATATAATCCATTGAAATGGGATACGGTTTGTTATGAACCGGATAACATTGACCAATGAGCATCAATTTCTGGAATAAGCAAACTGATGAAGAAAGTTTGCAAAAGTTGTGATTGGTGCGTTAGGATCAATTGATGATCTAAATGATTGCTATAATTGCTACTGACGCTTGTTCCGTTCATCTTGAGGGTAACTCATCAAAGCCTGAAACTGTATCACGATTGACAACAGTTAAAATGAACAAAATAAAATAATGCTCAAACAGATGGGCTGCTGTTTCTAAACAACCTGAACAATCACATCTAAAAAGTCATCAACTGTTACATTATTAGAGGTAAGGTAAATTGTATTATTATTATTATTATTTCATGGTGTAGCTGCTGTATATATTAAATTAAAAAACTTATTATAAAAAACCTAGGAAGTTTGTAGACTAGACAAACATAATTTGTTATTGTAAGAAGCATCATGTGAATAACTTGCATGTAGAGACTGAAGGTTACATGGGCTGCTGCTGCTAATTATCCTTACATATACATGTACTAGGCCTGTACCCGACAAAGCACTTATCTTTTCTTATGAGTATACTTATGTTTACCAGAGCATCCCATTTTCTGATGAGGAGAAAACTAAAAACTCTGAAAGTGAACCAACTGGCAAGCTTTTACGCTCTAGCTCAACTGTGAGGGCACATCGACAGACTTCCGTTCTTGATCCTACTTGCATTATATGTCAAAGGTTGGGAAAAATCATAAAATCTAAGCGTACTCACAAAAGTAAATTGTAAGCATTATCACATACCCAAACTCTTACAGCGGGTAGGCCTATATTAATGTAATTATACTTTTTGTACTAATCCCTTAAAGTTAATAGCTCAAATCTCTATTAGTTATTGTTTTACAGTCCTAACATTTTAATTAATTGTTGTCAATTATCTTTTTCCATATTTTATTATTTAACTGGATTGCAGAACTGCTGAAGAAAGCAGCTGAAATAAGAAATGATCATTGAATATTGATGTATGTAAGAGACGCGGATCCTGTAACCTCCGAAGTTCGATATCATAAGTCTTGTTATCAAACGTACACCAACTTTCTTCACTATGAACCTAAGGGTGGAAGGTATGTTAAATACAATTAATCTTTGATTAAAAAAACATTGCTTTTTGCATCCTCGTTACTAAATGAATTTTGTCACTTCTGTTTTTAGCACTCTTGAACGTATGTATTTCTTATTGTTATGTTAAATACTTTCTTACAGAACCAAAAGATTTTAGTAAGCACACTAATTTTATATAATGTATGTTGAGTGGTGTAGTCTAATCTAAGCAAGTTAGTCAGGAAACTGATAAGCTAGCAATGATATAATTTACGCTACTATGCTTTCACACTTTCTGTTTGTTGTGGTTTTGGATGCTTCTGGTATATTCTTAACCATGTTGGCGGTAGATTCTTAACCATGCTGTAGCACCTAATGGGATGTAATATAACACTTGCTTTCTGGCATATTAGGTTTGTTCGCATGTAAATTTAATTAAACGATTGTCCACATTTTGCAGACATGAGGACGACGAGCTGTATAGATCATTTTGTGAGTCAGTTATGATAAAATGAATAATAGAAGGGAAGGAGTGTTTCACAATGACTGATCTAGTGGCTTTATATAACAAGCACAAGGATGACAGAGAAGACTCCATGTAAGTATAAGGTTATGATATACTAGTCTCATTAAAAGTCTTAATGTAAAAAGTAGCTTAGTGGATAGGAGGTTGGACTTTCATGCAGGAGTCCAGGGTTCGATTCAAGCTTTGGGTACTTTTTACTAAAAGCCTTCAACAGACTTTGCACTCCTAATTGTTGCACCCTTTCGGATCAAGGTGTAAAATACCGGATGCCCTGTATGTTGTGATAGCGACACTTCATTGTACTACAGGCATGTAAAAGATTCACTGCTGCCTGCTTCGTTAAGAGTAGCGCAATAGCTTGGTATGTGTATATCTATTTTTAGCCGCTTTGATCTACCAGCTACCAGGTACATGAGGCATAAGGCGGGATATAAATACTTCATTTACCTTTAATGTGAGGAGCCTACATTTAGGTGTCATTGTAACCAGTCAAAAACCAAGTTACGTTTGTCCTAGTTACATGTGATTTTGAAACACTTACCTATAGGTAAGTGTTCCAAAATCCACTATAGGTGTTTAGTAGCTGTTTCATTTGAGGTTGACTTACAAACTAGGTAGAATATGTATTCGGTGTGTAAATTGTAGTTTTATGTAGCAATAAGCAAGTGTTCTGTGCTGTATGCCTCATGCAGCACAGCATTTAGATTTTATTGTTTTATGCTTCAGGACATCAGCTAAGCTAAAGTATCGACTTTATAAGCAGTTTGACAGATTGGTCTTTTACAAGCCTGCAAACCGAACTCGAAACTGTCTATGCTGAAACTGCTTCACTGTCTGATATTGTTACAGATGACAGTTTTTGCCAAGCCAGATCATCAACAACTAGTGAAGACTCTGTAGACTGTAATCTTAGCCAGTCGATACTGTCTTCAGCATCTAATGTGAACAGAGAACTGTATTGGTATACACATAAGAAATGTCATAGAAGATTTGACAAAGGAAAAGTTTTTTTCTTGTGGCCTCCTACGCCTGATGAATTTTCTCATGAACAATGTTTAATGACAGTTCCTGTTGATCTTTTCAAAATGATTGCTACAATTGTAGGAGAAAATGACGAGCCTAACCCTGACAACCCTGGCTCTGAGAGACAACTGCCTCCAACTAGAGATGCGTTACAGCAACATCTGCTACGAGTCAACTACTAGGTAACCGTCTGGCAGCTATCTTTGTCTGCTAAAATTAAACCTCCATCTCCTCTTGGCTTTGGCTGGATATTGCAGAATGAGAAGTTGGATATTAAGTGGCTTTGAGGAGGACTTTGATAATTTTGATGACTAAGTAAATCTGTAATTAGGCTATTTTTCTAATTTTTTGGCAAATCTACATCAAATTTTAGTCAACATTTATTATTTTCTAAATATAGAATTCGAAGTTGTTCGTCTTGTATTATTTTCAGATAAGAAACAATTTTACTTTTGCTACAAAAGAGGTTAACCAACAATACATGTTTGCATGATATAATTTCAAACATAACTTGATCGTTATTCACTGTTTATGATTGTTATTATAAAGATAGTAACAGCCTTTTTTAAAATATTTCTTTTTGGCACAATAGGGACAATTATTGCGAATTAGCCAAACTTTTGCGGATAACAATTTTGATAATAACTCGAAAATGTGCATATAAATTTTGAAGCAAAAGTTTATAAATAAGTTCTTTATTATATAGAGAATGTTTTTTCACCATCAAACTTTAGCAGCATCGCAAAACACAATTTTTACTCTAAAACGAGATGCTCATATACCATCCTAAATATAACCCATTTTTTTACATCCCTCAAAGTATCAGACCGTGTTTAACAAGAAATATTATTAGCCTTATACATTCATAAATTATTTTTATGGATGTAGCTTTCAAAGCGTTAATGAAAAAATTGAAAACATTTGAAGCTGGAAAACCAACTTTGACATAAAAATACACAAATGGAACTATTAATTGTCATTGATGTAACCGAGTTATTGTTAGTATGATTTTAAGGACACTTTTTACTGATCACTTGCTATTATGGAATTATAAATATTAAAGAATGTCAAAGTGGCAGTCAAAAAAGGTAAGATTCAAGTAAAGAGTGCTTTTCTACTTTTCAACTGTTTCAACGACTATTTATAGTGCTTGAGGCTGTTCTGCTACTAGTAATGGTAATAAAATGGTTGTTATTTTAATGGATAAAATTAAAAATATTAAGGTAAAGTTTATTGTCAAACTGGCTAATAATAAACTTAGCTGTTGTTGCAAAATGTAGTGCCTCTTTTTCGTCATTTTAAGCTGATAAACTTCATTTTAAAGAATAAACAGCAGGAGAAACCAATCAATAACAAGGCTGTAGAATCAGCCAATGAAGCTGCACTAAAAACTAGCTCCTCTTCCTTTATTCAAGATCTGATAAATTTATAATGAATGACAGTTTGAATAACTCTTATTCAGCTCAACCAATCAAATTATACATTTGATTGGCTTAGCAAATTGACGTTACTATAACCAGCTACAAGCTATAAAAGATTTTGTAGTAGTCACAGCAGGTGAAAAACAGACTAGCACAATGTAAGTATAACTTATATATTATATTGGCATCTGTTGATATTGTATGTACTAGGAATAGTAGAGTATATGAGGAGAGACAACAACTCAGCGCGACTATAATATAACTCTGACCTCCTGAGACTATCACTCGCTACTCTGAGGAGACTCATAAAGTCTATCATGTAGTGAGGTTAACTTTGGGTCAGTAATCTCTGGTCTAATTCTTCAGCCGTAATCCGACCAGCTAACACTTCCTACTGCAGATATTTTATGTTTTTCAGCTCTGCCAGAGTATGACATACCTGGCCTCTTTTTATATTCTTTAATCATCCAAGGTTCACCTGAAGTCACTCTGTTATGGTTGGCAGATTTCCAAGTCAGCAAATGAGTCGTGCTTTGGTATTTATATCTCTTTCACATTTTACTGTAGGAAGCAGCTCATAGAGTGTAGTACGTATGTTACAGTTAAAAATGGAAGAACTGCTCACAAACTATGTAAGACATCGAAAAATAGAGATTTTTGAACTGAGGGCAGCTGTGGAAAGCATACAACCAGATCAGTTACTAAAGCTGCTACTTACTATCAAGAATGACTCACACACAGCTGTTATGGTAGCTGTAGAGGAGGGTCACACACAATCATGTCAACTGCTTCTCTCACCAATTAGAAAAACTGCAGACGAGTTGCTATGGATGAAGAGAAAAGATGGATGGACAGTTTTACACATTGCTGTAGTGAGGGAATACAGTGAGTGTGGAGTTACTGATGGATATAGTGAGCGATGAGAGGAGGTACGAGTTTGTAGCTGAGAAGACTGAATATGGCAACACAGCTATAGGAGTGGCTGCATTGTGTGGAAATAGCAAGTATATAGAGTCTATGCTTGGCAGATTCCCCTCATTACAAAAAGAATCTCTGCTAAAAATACAAAATAATGACCTCTATACTTCACTACACCGTGCAGCATACGATGGACAGACAACTGCTCTGAAGGTCATGTTAGAATCTGTGACCGCGGTGACTGTCTCTTCCCTCCTCAACATGAAAAATAAACTTAACAGGACACCACTGGAGCTGGCTGAGTTTAGGGGGAAGAAGGACACATCAGAGCTGTTGATGAGATGGCAGCTGAAGTCAGTAGTAGAAGGTAGGACTGTTATACGGTGTGATACCAGCTACTCACTAAACTCTTCTACCGCTAAACTCTTATTCAGTCTCCGCAACTTTCTGTTAAAAATCTAAACTAAATACTAGTAATTCATTCATTGTATACATTTACTGTAGAGCCCTGGAAAATTACAACTCTATTTTCCTGTAAACTCACTGAGTTTTGCATAAACAGAGTGCTGCTTGTCTCCAACTTCCAGCTGAACTAAGTATTTAAATTAATATTAGTTTCAGAACTGGTAAGATTGAAGTGATATTAGCAGCTCTTTAAGTATCAACTCCTTGTGGCAGACTGAGTAGCTTGGCTTTCAAGTTCAACACTCTTCTGTCTATTAACATGTCTGTATTTTGAAATATTTAAGACGCAATGAATTCTCTACAAGATATATTGCTCCTTGCTAACTGAAAATAGAGCAACAGAGTATTATGACAGAGAGTCATGCGGATCATTAAAAGAATTTTTAATAAAACACAATAGTCACGATGCAATGATTATTGTATCTAGTGGTAGGCTTGTTAGTCATTCCTTGAAGCTGAGTGTGGAGGTAAACAGTGCACTTCTTTTTATGAATAGCTAATGATTTTTGCGACAGTTTTTAGATTGAAAATAGAAAGTATTCCAACCTTAGTTTACACTGCTGTAGATTGACCACAGCACTTTAATTGTTAAATAGTTCATGTTTTGTTTACATTACGAGACTCTATCCTTTGTCATGTTTAGTAGTAAACTGGATAACAGGTTGAAGTGCTTATTGTAGCAGCCTCATGCTTTAGTATTCAGGCTTCAAATCTATAACAATACAGCTGATCTTTGATATAAAGATTGAAATTAGATTATCTATTGACCATAGTTATAAACTATAAGACTAGGTGTGGTTCAATTATCTATAACAGATGCTATGAGTGATTGCTAGTATAAGCTTGAGTTTTGCTTAACTATAAATAATTTCTTTCAAAAAACATCTTAATTTATTTTGACCAAATGCATCTAACCTATCTTCCATAGATACAATGTAGGTTACCCCCATAGATAAAAAATGAAGCTTATTTATTCATAACCCAGGTAATATATTATTGTGCCATGCTTAGCTTGGCTTGCAATAACAACAAAATTTTATAAAAAAAATTAAATTATTATTTTTTTGGAACAATCGCAGATGACTTTTTCTTGTGGTGCACTAGGTGCTACTTTAATGCATCTACCAGCCAGTTACTGTTAAGCAGAACAATAAGTTTGCTCCCGTACCGTTCGTATTAGAGAGGGTGTATTCAACCTTAGTCAATGGAATCATCATCAATTGACCAGCCGGAGTGTGCAGGTACGCAAGCTCAAGCAAACTGGCAGCGTTCAGCTAGCTGAGCAAACCGGCCAATACTGGTAGTACGCAGCGCTTCCTTTCCTAAAAAGACATGAAGCTTCAGCAGTCTGCTTGCCCTACCGGCATTCAACTTCGCCAGTCATCCTGTCTTCCCGCTTGCGCCATGTCCATGACGGATGTGCGCACTCGCCTTCAAGTAGAGGATGATTGCACTATTTTCCTGTTGAGTACTTGACTCGCACTCGGGCAGAGTCTGCCTGCCTGTCTCTGCCTCCAAATGTGCAAGTTCATCAGCCAGCCTGCTTGTCTCTTCACGCCAAATAAATGATGTTCACAATTTTTTGTTGATGAATTGTCCTCACTGAATATTCAGCTGGGTCACGCTCGCCTCAGTCTACCTGCCTGCCTGCCTGTCTATGCTCAAGCTGCTTAAAGAATTTCTCACCAAGCAACATCAAAATTAACTTTACCAAATACACCTTACCTTAAATCCAGTAAATTTAGTAGTTGTGAATTAGGCTTGCATTATTTTCAAGCCACACTTCAGATTGTATCATTTCATGTTTTGCTTGACGAACATTAACTACAAACATTCACAATTATTTTAAGTACACTAGTTATTGCCTGATATTGGGTTAGGTCAATATGATGGCTGTCAGCGAGCTTTTCTCGTTGTGGTGTGTCCTTCCATAATCAAAAAATTCTCAGGCGTAACACGCAATGTTTGTCATCGTCTGTCTGTGGCTGCAGGCTTCGGGTGCTGACTCTGACCCAATAGCCACTGTTTACCACTATCTATGCCGTCACTTCAATGCTGAGCAAGTGTCTTTTAAAAGTGGGCCCGTAGCCACTCGTCAGTCATATCGCGTTTCGACTGTCTCAACCCCTCACTCATTGAACAATCCCCGATGGCGCGCAGCGTACCAAGTGCTACTCCAACACATGGAGCGGCTAGTCACTATTCATCTAAGGAAACAAGCACACTTTCGAATCGCTCGCATTACCAATGATATACCAAATTCTCATCGATCGAATCATCGTCGAGTGACTCGCCTGCAAGAAAGCACGAATGCGCGTAAGCATTACAATTCATCTCTCGAAAAGCTCGAACAGATGGCAGCTTTTGTTTAGCTGAATAAGTCATTTGCCACTAGTGTTGCACAGCACCTCATCTTTTGAGAAAAACAGTAAACTTAATAGCTCACTTGCCAGCATCTCTGCCTGTGTATGCCTGCCAGCTGCTCTGCTTATGTCTTTATATGCCTGGCAGCGCCAGCTCATGCCCGCTGGTCTGTGCTTGTAAGCCTGCCAACCAGTCTGTCCGCCTGTCTGCTATTGCTGAGTCACTGAAAATTATTCGTTTCCTCGCTGATTTGACAACGATTGCTGGTTTTTACTGCCTAGCACTCAATGGTCTCATGTTCTGGCTGCCAAATAACCGAGTCTATCACCCTGTCGGCAAGCAAGCCTGCTTATTTATGTCTAGTAGAAAACACAATTGCACTCTTTCACCACGAAGTTGACAATGATGGCACATTTTTGCTGCCGTCTCAGTTACAATCGCACCATTTTGCTGCCGAGTGTTTGACTGGATTGAGTTACTCACATTGAGTCTGTCTGCTTGGCCCTATCGTCAGCCTGCATGAATATCTGTCAGCCAGATGGCCTGCCTGAACAAAGGGAATCTTGAACCTAGCGGCTCAAGTCTTAGCTCTGCTGCCCATACCTACCAGACCAGCCTATATCTGCTTTTAGGCTCCTGCATCTGTGCATGCCTGCCTCAACACATCTATGTCTCTACACCCCTCTGTCGCTCCACCCTCTGCCTCGCTGCTTATTTGCCTCTACACCCCTCTACCTCTGTACCCCTCTGCCTCTGGACCCCTCTGCATCTACATTATTTGCCTTCACAACTCTACAATTGTTTGTGTCTCTATCGCTCTGCCTACTATCTGCAGGTTCTTTTTCCTTTTTCCATAGCTTTGGATGAAGCTAGACAACAGATAAAAACAATACAACAGAATAATGACCTCAAACTCACCAACCTACAGAGAGAAAGTGACCAGAAACTCTTAGCTCTGCAAGAAAAGACTGAGCAGCAAGAAAGAGGTAACTTCCTATGTTAATGTTTTCCAAATTAATTGTTAGTATGAGCAAAAAGAGCAAAGAGTCAATTGCTTTTGCAATTGACAATGCATCGCATTCGCTAGACCTCTCCGCCTGACTCTAGTATTACCTATAGATTATCTGTTAGCATTATACATTATACTACCTGTAGTGTCACTCTGGAGTCAGATTCCATATAATTATTATAGACTAATCCTTGTTCACTCCTGGTAACCCATGAGTATATCTTGATGCTGCTTGAGTTATAATTATATGACGTTCAACTATAATGGCCACGTTTTGATTTTTAGACTGACTTTAGTAAATTGATAGAGGTTTTACATTGATATTTCTGCTCATCAGTATAAGTAACTCTTGGCTATAAATAAAGTATAAACAATGATGAAGAATGTCTTTTTAATTAGATATGGCTGTGATGCAGATGAGACTGGAACAACTTGCTGTATACTCACAGATTCCTGGTGATACGAATTTGACAGGCAATCAAAGTCACGATCCAGAGAGTTAGTAGTTTAATAGTCATTACCTGGTGGTTTACCCAGACAGACACAAACTATGCTAAGTGAATTACGATTTGGCCAAACTAGACCGATAGGACAACTCGATCCCTATTGGCCATATGTCAGCTGAAAGAAAAATACTCAGCTGGCCATCAACTTGAAGGGGTTGGCTTATAGTATATATGACACGGAGGAGTATGACAAAACACACATCATCATGCAGAATGATGACATAATATTGTTTTTCACACCATAATACACTTGACTTGTTTTTTTTATTTTTGGTTAAATATACTTATTCTCTCAACCATAACCCTTTGTATATATACAAAGAGTATACGAAGATATACAAAGTATATCGTATATCTTTATATATACAAAGTATATACGAAGACATACGTATATACTTTGTATATACTTTGTATACACGAATATACTTTGTATATCTTTGTATATACAAAGTATATACAAAGATATCTTCCGTATACATATACACGGTTAAACTTTCTTAAACAACCATAGTATGTAACCGAAATACATTCTATAAAATTTACAACTCCTACTACATAAGGCACCAATTACATCAACTTGATGAACATGACTAGTCTCCTGGGCATTAAATCGTCTTTATTTCAATAACCATGAGTAATTCTTGATGACCTGAAACTATGTCATAGTTAATACTTCCAGTTATGTAATATATATTGTCTCATACTCAGCAGTATAAAGTATGTTTCTTTATAAAACCAAATAAAACTTAAAGGTCATTTCATGAGAAAATCCTCTAGATGAAAATTGAACGTTTATGTGAAATACATTAACCTGACTGCTATCACACTTCCTTTAATTTGGTTGAATTGGGTTAAAAAGCTGCTCTTCCAGTCTTTATGATAAAGTGGAAGTTTTGAAGCAAATGATTTAGATGGAACATTATTCTCATGATCTCCTGGCAACAAACAGAGCTCTGGGTTTTACAATGCTTTTATAAGACAATTTTTGATATGGATTGAATACCTAGGAAGCCTAATTGTAAAGAGGTATGCTCATTGAATACATTGCATATATCAAGATGGTACTTGTATAATGATAGGCAATTTGCCGCAAATAATACTAGATAATAAAAAGATTCAAATGCCTTAACTTATAGTATATTGGCTAGCTAGGAGAAATTAGCTGTTTAATCAACCATTTTTCTCTGTTCATCACTATTAGCCTACAATATTACGTTTTATGTAGATCTAGTTTACAAGTATACAATAATAATGCTAGCTGTCATAGCTGGATAAGCTGGCTAGGATGAGAGAAATCAAAGGCAAACGACTGACAACTAAGGGTTGCCGGGCAGAGTTTCTATTTATAATCAAATGAGACAGCGGCCTAGGCTCTGACATACTGATTGATGACAGATGCAGTCATCAACTTCCTTGTATGAATAAATCAGTAACTCAGGTCAACATTAGACAAACACTGTTGCTACATGAGCAGATGAGGATGATAGCATTATCTGGAGGGACTACTGGAACCTCATTAAAATACTTCCCTACAATCATTATGCGAAGGTTTTGGAGCTCTCCATAAGTGATACTCAACATTCTAAGTAAATGTAATAATTATAAATTAGCCAGATAAACAGCTTTGATTAATGACACACACATACATATTCAAGTTCCTCATTAGACCACAACAGTGATGTACTAGGGTAAAAACAATCATAACATTTGTAATCCACTGTTCCTGCTCTGGAAACCAACTTCAGCAAAGGTAGTACAACTTTTTTCCTTGTCATTTGGGCACTTGGCAAGGAGTTATAATTCTATTTAGCTTTCTTTAAGTCACCTTAAAGAAAGCTACATAGAAACTACATAGAATAGCTCATTATCAAGTTTTAGGAGCTTGATGCACAAAACGCCGCACTGAATATTTTATACTTATATGTGAAGTAATACAATCACACAGTTGATATATTGTGCTAAATTAACAGCATTTATAAGAGTGCTGATAATATAAATTTAAAATATGTAGAAAGTCTAGATAAAATTGATAAAAAGTTTCAATCTATTGTATTACAGGTTTTGGTAGGGGGTTAATAGAACAAAAATCAGCAATTATAAAAAAAACTCTTTAGACTCTGAAAATAAAGAGAACTATTAACAAACATTTATAAGTATTTACATCTACATGCGTATTTAAAAGTGTCTACAAATTATAACAGGGGTTTCTATGAACCAATTGAAAGTAATTGGCTTTTCCTTATCTCTATTTAATTTCTTTTTAAAGGAGATAAATAATAGTGTTTTAATTTTGGTAATTCCCTGAGCTGCATTATGATTGTCTTTTTATAACTTTTGCAGATGATTTAGCACATCGTGAAACATGAAAATGACTATTTATATTTATCCTATAAGACAGCTGCCAACATTTTACATTTACTTATTATGAATTACAGTCAAATAAAGCATACACAGACTATATCATGCGCAGCAACATAGGGTCATCTACTACAAATAAACAGAACCTACAATTCTCTTTCACTTGTCAAATAATGATCCCCTTAATCTTAAAGCCCTTAATCTTGCTGCATGCTGACTTCATTCAGCCTTTTAAGAAGGCAATTTCAAAGAGCATTTGCTGTTTTGAAGCAGAACTTTACAAGTAGGATTTTATTTTATAAATTACTTTAAGCTGTGTTAGCTTATGGCTGATTGGCCAGCTAGGGGCAACTAACTTCCTAAATACTCATTTTTGGTTCATCACTATAAGCCTACAATATTACAATTTCAGTTGACTTAGTCTAAGGGAAAGCAATAATAATACTAGCTGTAATAGCTGGATAGGCTGGCTAGGAGGAAAGAAATCAAAGGCATACAATTGACAACAAGTGGTTGCTTGGCTGGGTTTCTATTTATAATCAAGAAAGACAGCGGTCTAGTCTCTGACATACTGATTATTGACAACTGCAGTCATTAACTTCCTTGAATAAATAAATCAGTCACTCGGGTAAACACTAGACAAACACCGTTGCTACATTAGAAGAAGATGAGGATAGCACTAGTGGCAGGGACTAGAGGGACTTAATCAAAGGGCTCCCTAAGCAATGTGTAAAGTTTTCGTGATCTCCATGATTCTAACATAGATATACATAAACAGTTCTTGTTACAATTATTGCCATAGAAACCGACTTAAATTCACCTCAAACGAACAAGATTTTCAATGTCTTTCTCGTCTACAGTGTTCTGTGTAGAGCATTTGGCACAATAATGACACTATAACTTGTGTTCGTTATTGTCTGTTATTCCCCTCAATTTTGCTCCAGACATTTTTAATATGGTGTGGTAAAAAATATTGTTTGATTTCGTTTGCAAATTAACCAGCATTGATATTGCAGCAAACCAACACAGGAAATCATTCACTTATTCTAAAACCTTTTGTTCGAACTCATTTGTACAAGCCATGTAATGAGATCATTTTGTAATGAGTAATATTTGTGATTAAAGCCCTTTGAGATGAAGACTCTTTGTGATGACTCTTTGCGATGAGGACACTTTGTGATTATAATCTTTTGTGGTGACTACCCTTTGTAGTGAGGACCCTTTGTGATGGGGGCCCTTCGATATAAAGACGCTTTTGTGATGATTACCCTTTGTGATGATTACCCTTTGTGATGATTACCCTTTGTGATGATTACCCTTTGTGATGAGGACCCTTTGTGATGAGGACCCTTTGTGATGAGGACCCTTTGTGATGAGGACCCTTTGTGATGAGGAACCTTTGTGATGAAGACCCTTTGTGATGAAGACCCTTTGTGTTGAGGGCTCTTTGTGTTGAATGCTCTTGTTATGAGGACACTTTTGTGATAGGTATCCTTTCGTTACGACAAGGTCGAAAAGTGTAAAAGCCACAACTTGGACATCTCCATGCAAATTGAATCACATGAGAAAAGATAATCATATTGTCTCTCTTTAATAATTTACCAACACTTAGACAAGCATTTCATAATGAGACTTAACAGAACTATTGTATGTGGACATCCTTAAAACGATGGGTAGATGTTCTATTTATAAATTAGCAGGATAAACAGCTTTGATGAATGACACACAAAATGCCTCCACGTTCCTCTTTAAACCACAACAGTGACTTAGATAACAATATAGCTTAGATAACAATATAAATTAAATAACAATGTACTTAGATAGCACCCATGTCATCTAGAATCAATTGCTCCGGTTTTAGAAACCAACCTCAGCAAAAGTAGCCCAGAATTTTGCTGATTATTAGAATTTGATCACAACTCACAAAGACGCTCACATTTTATGAAAAACTCTCTTTTAAAATCAGAATACATTTTAAGGGCTCTTATTATATTACAAATGTACAAAGCTCCATTTTATTCACGTTCTAAACCAAGCTTAACACATATGGTTTTTGGTTTGTTTATCAGTGTGTAACTGTGCTTAACAGAATTTAAAAGCTTTAGTTCAGAGCGGTATGTGCACACACAAAATATTTAAGATCCATGGAATCACAAATTTTTAACTGCGTTCTCAGCGTGGGACTGTTCAGAGAAACTGCAATGTGCATGTTTATCTTTGCTTGCACACAAAGTCATATTTAATTATATAGTTCTTATAGAAGAACAATTACCGTGCAGGCCTCATGCATTGCTGCATGGAGTCAGTGATGAGAATCATGTGGTGGTCTTTGAGCATGTAGTATAGTATTTGAGTTATAGTGGAAGGACTCAAACGCCCACCGGGTTTGAGTGTTTGAATATTTCTACTATAACCATTGTTATACTAACTAGAAAGTTGCGGCAACACACAGTATAACCTTGTCAAAATATAAGGTTTTCAGATTATTTATTTGCAATTAAGAGATGCACATATGGGATGTAAGTTAGAGATGTATGCATGATATGTACGTAACAGATGTGTGTATGAGGCCTGAGTCAGAGATCTACCAGATGTAAGTCAGAGAGGTATGTACGAGATGTAAGTCAAATATGCATGTATGAGATGTAAGTGTGAGATGTGGGTATGACATGTATCCCCGAGGCGTACATGCAAGGTGTCAGTACATTCACATCATGTCATATCCGACTTACGCGAGTAAGATGTGACATTTTTGACTTACATATCGTATTGTTTCTGCATGTATGATATGTAAGTCAGATATGTATGAGATGTAAGCCTGATATGTATGTATGAGATGTAAGCCAGATATGTATGTGTCAAATATAAGTCAGGTTTGAACAAATGCAATGGAAGTAAGAAAGCTGCTAAAAAAGACTCCAAATAATTCATAGACAAATCAACTCGCAAATTCCAACCTAAATAAATACATATTAACTAAAAGGAAGTAGGGGAAAAGTGGTTAATGTGGACAGCTGGGGATTGTGGACAGGTAAATTATTAGCTAAAGTTCATAACCAATTCTACTTGTTTCATAATATAAAGCATTTCCTTTTCATGTTGGAAGCCACATGGTCATTTATAAGTCTCTATCCATCATACATCAATATGTAAGCATTTTAATATTTATCATTCAAATTGTAATTTTTAATTGAATTTTACTACTTGAATTACGTATTGTAAATATTGTTGAGACTTTTGGGGCAATATGTACACAAACAAAGCATATTGTGCTGGTTATCTCTATTGATTGTCAGAAGGCAACTCCTGACTTTGACTGAGGTTTATCAAAATTTGTAATAATGTATAAGATGGGGTAGCGTGGACATGTCCACCTTACCCCATATTATATACTATTACCATAAGGGTATTGTAGACATGTTCACATTAACTTTATTTCATGTCCAAATTACCCTGTGCTGCAAGGCATACGATATAAACTGCTTAATTTTCTGGTTTCAATGTTAAGTCCAAATTGTTACTACTGCTACTAGGGTTACTAGTAAATTTACTAATATACCTACATGTAAATTTCTCAGTCCAACAATTTTTTGCCAATAACTACGAATGCAAAAGTGAATGTTGTTTTGCACCATCTATTGATTGTGATTAGTAGACATGAGTTTTTATAAATTTTTTATTTACAAAGTGAATGTTAAATTAACTGCCTTAAATTTTAAATAAAACTATTGCCTCTGAATAATTAGAAGTAGGTTTTTACCAGCACAGGAGTGGAAAGTTTTTCAAGCCAGACCTACCAGATTGTAAATGTGCGAGCCGCATTGAACTCGAATTAGTCTTTCCTAAACCGCTGTCACAGGGATATACAGAAAAAACCAGAAGTGGACTCATATCTGGTTTTAAGCCATCAGCATTCAATTTAGGATAGACATAATTTGTTATACCAACAACATTAAAATACAATCTGAGTTATTACCATGACTTAGTAGAATTATTATTTTCTATTTTTGGATTTGAATTATTCCTGTACAGTTTACGTTAAAATGAATATAACCAAATGCATATATTACTTGTGGTTATTTAAATATCTGAGAAAATTTTACTTTTAATGACAAAAAATGACATGTTTACATTACCCAGTGCACCTGTCCACATTACCCACCATCGGTGGGTAATGCGGACAATTTTGTGGTTTACGATATGGTGGATTCTGGAAAAAGTATTGCTTGTATTACAAAACCTGCAATTAAGAAAAGAGAGCCAACAAACTCTGCAAGCTAAATATATAATTTAGAGTATTCTAAAGTGAATAGAATGGGGGTAACTGTAACGAAAAGAAAACCTATCCACATCACCCACTTCTCCCCTATAGCTTCTAATTTATACACCCGTGAACCGACTGATTACAAACACCATCAAACCTGCGCCTAGACATGCATACTGAATGTAATGAAACAGCTTTGTCTGTTGGTTACCCACGCCTACCCATATTATAGTCGCATCCTAATCTTATAGTTGCAACCTCCTATCCATTATAGTTGTGAGAAAAATAGGCCTTCACACTGATCCATATTAAATTAAAAAGGATTCAAATGAAATTAGACTATCTATACTTGTGTCAGAAGATAAACCTAGTGTATAAAGTTATCTTCCTTTGAAAATAATACCTTTCAACAAAACTACCGGATTATACATTTGTAATTAGAGTAGCTGCTTTAAAGACTGTGCCCTGGTGACACCTGTAAAGTTAGTTACTCACAGCACGACATGTCTTTAAACTTGGTGCAGAGGAACTGTGTCAATCTTTGATAATGAAACAGCCAAAAAGTTTAAATTAATTT
Source organism: Watersipora subatra (assembly GCF_963576615.1). Taxonomy (NCBI): domain Eukaryota; kingdom Metazoa; phylum Bryozoa; class Gymnolaemata; order Cheilostomatida; family Watersiporidae; genus Watersipora; species Watersipora subatra. The sequence goes on from NC_088713.1 coordinate 3,061,427, forward strand.
AAGGTCTAAACCGAATATAGGCCTATTGTTTTTTTTGTTTTTTTTAATAATGCATTGCATGTATAAACAGACAGCTATATTGTTCTGCTTATTATCATAATATTATTAATATATATATTAATATAATCATATTTAATTAGGCTTATAGTTATTATAAGCTAAGTTTTGTGAGAGTGAGCCTCCTGACAAGCACAAACAAATCCTTACTCTAACTTTAACGGAGCAAGGAGCTCAACAAATGCAAGGACTATTAATTAAAGAGGAGGTGTGAGTCATAGCAACTAGTCATGTGATAGGGAAGAAGTGAAACATCATAACAAAAAGATCATAACAACTGATATTGTGACAGAAAAGGAATGCTAAACCAGAAAAAATAGTCATTTGACTGGAAAGAAATTTATTGGGTTACTAAAAATGAGAGAATATAAATCTATTTGCTAGAACCATGTCACACCATATCCTATAACAAGTGTCACAGACTGTTAAAGTGATGATTGCAGTTAGATTGATCTATGCACTACGGAATGAAATATTTTTGTAAGAGACCTTCATCAAGCATTCGCCCGTAATAAGAATAAACAAGATGAGGCTAGCAAGCCAAGACAAGCAAAATTGCGGATGCCAATTTTTGGTGATGACAGGTTCAAGTTTATAAAACAAACTGACCAACTTTACTGCAACTTCTCCCTTGAAAACAGTCAGGGACCTTGACATTAATGAATAACTGGGTGTAGCTATAGGGCAAAGCCGTAAAATATTGTTCAGGATTATAGACTCTGCTGTCACGCTGCCTCAGAAATAGAGGACATAAATAATTGTAAAGTTGTGGCTCTTATACAAACAGAGTTATTATTAGCAATTCACATATAAAACCTTATACTGGCAGCAAAGATCTACAATCAGAACTATTTTTACTCATTAATTTGACTCAGCAGACTTCAATGACTTGATGTACAAGCAAAACAAAACAGGAATCTAAACTATAGGAGTCGTCTTCTTTGAATTACTATAACCGTACCCTCTCTATGAATGTTCCTGATGTCCCTGATGACTCTCTGATGCCTATGGAATTGCTTGTGTGAGTCACACAGGGTCTTAATTTGGGCGACTTAAATCAGCGCGACTTACAGTAGCTTTTCAGGTTAGCTTCCAATCTTTGCTTCATAGATGAGATCACCATCTCAAAACTTCCCACTTCCTCGTCTTTTGTTATGTCTATAATAGAAATGAAGAGAAATTGCAATAATAATAACACAAAGGAAAAACAGAAGAAAAAATGACAATGAGAGCTTTAAGAAAGTAAAATATGCAGTAAAACAACTAAAATCGGGAATGACTAGAAACAGTAACATATATTGCAATGGCTAGAAAAATACACTAAAAAGTACCAAAGAGGAAGCGGATGAAATTGCTAGTACCTGACTTATTGTTGAGACACCATGAATATTTCACTGCAGTACATTCTGTTTTAAAAGCCTCGCGTCCATTGCTTCTAGTACTCCGTCAAGTCAACTAGAAACAGGAAAATGGGAGTGGTGATACCATAGCTTCTTACTATAGCTACCATACCATGAGATTTGTGTACTGGACCATATACCTATGGGTACAATACGGCAGCCAGGAAGCAGCAAATTTGTACGTATGTACACATCTGAACATACGAACAGCAGATCTGAACATATGAATAGTGTATCTGTACATATAAACAGCATACCTGTAAATGCAAACAGTGTATCAGTATATAAGAATAACATGTCTGTACAATAGAATAGTGTACCTGCACACAGTAATGGCATAAATATACATACGAACAGTATATATGCTAATATGTGCATCTATGTATATGAGCATCAATATGTATGCACTAAATTTATGTACACATTAACACCATATATGTACCTGTGAGCAGCATATCTGTACATATGAACAACATACTTGTACATATGAAAATCTTATCCATACACATGAAGAGTGTATCTGTATGTATGAACAGCATAACTGTTCATATTTATAGTATATATGAACATAAAAATAGCGTATCATTAAGTATGAACACTACATGTATATCTATACTTATTAACATCATTTATGTTTGTTCATACAGCATACCTGTACATATGAACAGTACATATGTACATATAAGCTACATATTCGTACATATAAACAGCTTATCTGTACATATCAACCACATATTTGTAGATAATAATGTGATATATGTATATATTTACAGCATTTCAGTAAATAATGTATGACCAGCATTTTGTATGTACGAACAACATATATCGTAAAACCTCAAATTCAATGCCAAGGCGCTCAATTTTTCAACCCTTCTTCTAAAGTGGCAGTCAACTGGACGCGGCATTCAAATAGAGGTTGGCATTCTATTATTCAAATGGTTTGTTAGAATTTTCTGTAAAATCTTTAAATAAAGTCCAATATATTGCTTTCTTTTTTCGGTGAAACGATATTAATGTCTAAGTGCATCATAACTAAAGTTAGGAGCTTTGGCGCATTACGGGTGCAGACTTTCAAAATGCTCATGACGCCATGTTGATAAGCAGTGCAACAGTTACTCGACAAGACTGCTCAAACTCTGCTATAAGACTCGTGCAATTTGACATAGAGCTGCAAATGAATATGCATCAGAAAGCCGAGATATTTTTCTACAGACTCAGATTTTATCCTCCAGAACGCTTGCAAAGACTTTGCAATTTGAGATCTATATAATTGCAAGTATGATTTTTTGCTGTCAGATTATTATGTATTTCTTAAACTATAGATTTATGCATCAATTTTGCATATCAGTTCAATGCACAGACTCATGATTGCTACAGCAAAGATTAATTGTTTGTGTACAAGAAGAATTGAGTGTTGAGCCTGTATTCACACATTGGGTGAAGCAGCAAAATACAGGAAGCAGCATTTATTATGAGCAGAAACAGCAAATCACTGAGAAATCAATCTGCTAGATTGCAGAATATGTGAACTGAACTCTTTGATTAGGTGGTTGCCCTGAAAAGGGCATTGGGCAACAAATACAACATCAATGCAATGTTGAACAAATACAAGAGACTAGATGACCTTTCCACAAATCTATGTAGAAAAGCTAAAAATACAAAGAGATGAAGCTTTTGCAGAAACTAACCCAAATACAATTTAAATTTATAAAAAGTAAATAAATTTATTTAGCAAGGTAAGGATTAAAACATGACTGGCACAGAAATACTCCACATGCTAGGCATTCAAATTTAGTTTCGATTTGCTTATGGGTACCATCGTCATTTCGCCTTTTGGCAGTGTTTGCAAATTCTAAATTTTGCTTGTTTATTTTTTCCTGGACTATTTAGCACTATTCGATGAGAGGAAAAAGTTGAAGCAAAGAGAATAGTGTTTTTGCGGCAAGATCCTGCGTATTGAAATATCTGATCAATTAATTTCTTTTGAAACTCTAGGTCAGTTATTTTACAGCCGCTATGGACTCTATAAACCATGGTTGCATTGTACACACAAACATCTAATAAATTAAAAAAATAGTTTTCTGTACCATTTCATGTTTTTATGCGCAGCGTTATAGTAATGCAAGTTTTTGATCAGATTTGTCAACTCCCCCCATGTACTTGTGGTAATCCAAAGTAGCAGCTGGTTTGCAAACTTTATCCCATTTATAATTTACTTTGCCTGTATCTACGACTTCCATGTTTTATACATAGTTGAAATTACAGAATAAAATTTTTTATCTCTCCAACAGTCAACCATACTTTCACCATTAGAAAAACTTGTTGTCTCACTTTTTTTGATAGTTATTCCATTTCACAAATTTAAATCTTTAGGAACACCTTTTCTGTTTGGACAGAGTTCCGCAAACATGAGTGTTGTTTTTTACTAGTTCAGCAGCCAACTCTGGCGAATTATAATAATTATCAATATATAAACACTGGCCTGTGTTCAGCAAACCATTAATTTCTTACTATATTGTGGGTGACTCCTCTGCTAGTCCCTTCAGCTTGCTCTCGCTCATTACCGATGTACACAGACAACTTGTGCACATAGCCAGAGACAGCATCGGAGAAAGCAAATAACTTTATTCCAAATCTAAATCTTTTAAATGGAATATACTGCCTGAAGCTGAGCCATCCTTTCTAAGCGAGCAAACTTTCATCTATAAATTTGCCGGGCAGTAAAATAGAAGATAACCGCTCACATATTATGGGTAAAACATTGCCTAGCTAGAACAATTTATTTTCAGCAGGGTTTTCAGAATTGTCAGCGAAGTTCAAACTGTTTAAAGTCATTAAAAACCTGTCTCTTGAATTCATTTTCCTTAACATTAGGGTAGGGAACAGAAGATTGGTAGACCAGTAAAAGTATAGAGTAAGCAATTTACACGATTACACCTTGAAACATTTTTGTAAGCTCTTGTTTCTTTAATATAGTTTGTACTTTTGTACAATTTTTCAGTTTGTTTATCTTATCTTGTAAATACATTTTCATAAATTCCCTCATAGGAAGTGCTCCGCTTGAAGATTTAGCATCTATTTCTTGTACCAAAAATAAAATGAAATGTTTCGAGTGTTCAGTTGCTTCGATGTAAAACTTCGGTGCTGAGAGAGCTAAACAACTTTAGGTGACGCTTTAAAGAATAAAGCAAGATGTCAGATTTTGGTTACATCATTTGTGGCTTAGTTGTATAGTTGTATGATTGTCACTTCGGATATGAAAAGTCATGGATTCAAATCCTAGTAAAGCCCAACAACTTCTTTAGAAACACTAACAAAGGGTCAGAGTTTTGTCACATCATTCATAGCTGTAGAAGTCTTGAGTATGTTTTTAGCTTCAAGTGTGAGAGGTCGTCTGTTCGAATCCTAGGTAATACGGTTAAGATTTATTAGGACTTGTTTCCACCAACATGTCAAACTAGCAATCATTTCAAAATTTTTAACTTCATCTAGTCATTTTTGCAGTAATAAACAAAGTAATTACATGTTTCATATATGTTTTGAATTTGAGCCTATCAGAGCTAATCGTGATTGTTGTGGACCTGTCATTATAGGTTGCCTCGCTATTGCAAAATGTCAAGTATGACCCACTTTCCTTACAGAGAGGCATCCCACAAATAATGCGGCTACATTAACCGTAACCTAGTTTATTTTGATTTTACCAGCTCTCTTGTGTCATTGTTTTGTTTTTGAGTTAAAGTTATATTATCTTTCATTACCTAATACATGTTATCACTGTAAACCGGACCTCAATTTTGGCAGACAACACCAATTATACCCTGTTAATCCTTCTTTTGAAACTGTTGATCAAGACTCTTTGAATTCATCTTCAACTATTTGTTATCAACTGAACAATAGACTAGGAGAGCTGAACCATCTTAAGTGTCTCCATTTATTTCTGCTACTTCTTGAGGAGTATTTTTATGTTTACCGTTTTGGAGTGGTTCCGCAATTGAAAAGCCATTTAAAGAACTGAATATCATACATTTTCTTCTTCTAATGTTGAAAAATTTTTGAAAATTAAAGCACTGCAATAAATGCTATGAAGTCAAGGTTTGCCTCTCTATAGAACTCATATGGCAAAAGGGTATATGTGCAAAGTAATTTTGATGGGGGTCCCTTAACTGTATAGATCCAAAATAATAATTTATTGAAAGTTTTAACTACTTGAGCTAGAGATGGTCACTTGTCTGTCATTCGCAAAATAAAAATGCAGGCTAGAGATAACTTACTAGTTTGCAATCTTTTCAAGATAAGCAAGGGCAAATATATTTATCTAAAGTTATGTGGTATGCTGGAAATTGATTAGGGTGATGCTTGAACCCTTTAAGCTGAGAGTCTGTATAAAATGTTTACGTTTGACATTACCATCTATTTTTGTTCAAACATCATTTATAACGTCTGCAGTCTATTGTTGTAAGATATATATATATATATATATATATATATATAAGCCTTGTTTAACCACAAAAACAAACAACACCACACAGAATTGAGCAAACAAATTTGGAAGTTGAAAGAAAACAACCCAACATACAGCATAACATGGAAAATATTAGCTCAAGCACAACCATATACAAACAAAACAAAACGATGCAAATTATGTTTACTTGAAAAATACTTCATAATATGCAAACCACACTTAGGCACATTAAATAAAAGAAATGAATTGACTTCTAATTGCAGACATGCTAGGAGTTATCTTCTCGGTTACACTTAGCATTAAATTACATGATTAACACAGCGAGCCCATTTCTGATATTTTGGCACATTCGGCAAAGCTTTTCATTTTAGTACAATTGCGTCTGAGGAGTGCTTCGCACGAAACAAATTTGTAACGCAAATACTAAAAGTTTACTTTTTTCGCAATAATTTTTTAAATATATATATATATATATATATATATATATATATATAATGAGTCTACATGAAATTAACAAATTGAAGTTGTTCACTGTTTTGTTTTTTGCTAGTGCGGGTAGTTTTTAATGAATTCACTATTTGTTAAGTACTAGCTGGTAGGTACATAATTAGTCATTTAAAAATGTGCCATTGAAATGGAATATAATATATTCCATTTTATATACATATTATGTATTTATTGCTTGTGTACCAAATCCCTAACTTGAGTCTTTAAAAGAATGAGAGAGTTTTAAAGAAAACACCAGAATCATTAGCTCCTTTAACTGAGCCTGTTTGTGACTACTGCAGCCACTGATTTATTAACTATACTATAGTATATTTAATAGGTCTATGGTTACAAGTAACAATTAAGCGATTGATAAGCCGACCCAAAATGTGAGTATTGTTTTAGTAAAGATTTTAGTAAATACCTAAGTTTTCAGGTAAGTTACTAAAATTCATTAGGAAGATGTTTTATTAAATAAATACAGCAAAGACAGGTTCATGTGCAGATAACTCAATTTCATGCATAGCCTAATATTTAATGAAAGACAGTGTAATATGAAAAAGCCTCAAATGTTGCAAGAAAAAACTTAACACTGTTTTAATTTATCTGTTGCAGATGTTGACACAGACTTTTGTGAATGTCATTTAGACAATGTTGAGACAACTCCAAAAATACTTAATTATTGTGAAAAAATCATTTCTTACTTTGTTTCAGACAAACGATACTAAACCGCTCATAATACATCACCATTTTAAAGTTATAAAAAAAGACAACTCAGAAAAGTTAGGCACTAGAAATGTACCCATAAAATTGTTTATTTTAAGATTTCAATAAATTACTTTTACAACACAGGGTGTTCTCAAAGTCAAAAAACACCTAAGGCAAGCAATAATTTAAAAACAAGTGTGGTGATACGAGAGAAACACAAAGTGGTTCTGAGTTCAAAGAAAGTATCCATGAATTGAACAGAAAATTATATTAGAGTTGCTGAAAAGGAAGGAGTTGCTCCGCGGCATAAGGCAAATTCCTTAAAGTGTTGCCAGGAACTCAAGTTACCACTGCTTTTCCAACACCACAGAAAAATTTACATAATAAACAAATGAAAAAGGATGGCTTACTTGCATATTTTAGCACAAGTAAAATTAAACATTTTTGTGAGCACTTTTGTGCAACTGCTTTGGCAGCCTAGTAACAGATATCAACATACAAAATATTTAATAAAACAGCAAAAAACAAACTCAAAAGAATAATCATTGTAACAGAGAAATAATAATTTTGTTAATAATTTTCTCTGCTATCATGAAGGACTACTATGAAGAGCTCAACTAGAGACAAGTTCAGTTTACTAGCATCAACTCTATCAGGGGTGTACATAAGGCCGGTATTTTTTGGGGCGACTGGCCAGCTGAGCAGCTCCATACTTTCTACGTCCTAAGAATTTCAGTCGATGCTCATTCACTTAGAATTTCAACCAATCAATTTACAAGCAACTAGCGTTTGATATTGTTGCCGTGGTGATCTTGCCAAATGAGTGATCTTGTGAGACTTTGTTAAGACTTGAATACTGAACTTTATTGCATATAGTGGGGTGTGAAGAAGTCTCTAAACTTGCATTTTCCTTATCATAACATAGCCAAATCAAAACATCGATGAGGAGCGCTATGGGGCAGACTCGTCTAAATAATCTTCTAATATTACACATATAATAAAATGTTGAAATAGAGACAGAATCAGTTGTGAAAGATTTCTGCTATAGTCCTATTGACAGGAAAAGAGCTATTGTAATAAAAAAGTAATAGCTCTTGTTCTGTCAATGTTCCACACAGAAATCTGCTGTGTCAAGTGTTTTATATCGTTTGTTGAATAAAAAAAGTTTTGTCTACCATGAACCATAAGCAATATATTTATGTAGATTTTTATGCTTACAATCGATAGCACTTATGAATACTTTGAGGGTTGTTGATGCTTAAAAGGTAAACCCTGTTGAGGGGGCTTTCAAGGCCCCCAACCCCCAGGTGTTCATAACTAGTCGCCTAACATTTGCTACTCCAACTTGCAACCAGGGAGCATAGGCATGGTGTAGATTAACTTGTTATGATAATAAAAGGGGGTCAGCTAAATATGGTCAAGAAACTTTAGACTACTGGCAAGACTTATTTTGCTGACTTTATGGTATGACAAGACTTTCATCTTTTGATTTACTTTGAAAACCAAATTGGATTTGCCCTCTCTTGGTTTGCTCATATTAGATTAAATTGCGTAACATTCCCTAAAATTAGAAATTACACACATTCAGCAAGGCAATATTAAAAAAAGGTTTTGAACAATGAGATTTGATGTTAAGGATATCATTCATTTTATGGAACAAATAATTATATAAAAAGGTATCAGTTACATCTATATTTCATAAATTATGCCTATAGAAATTATCACTGAATAGCAACAATAGCATGAGTAATTCTTAGCCTGGGAGCACTAACTATCAGCAACAAGAACTAATGAACAACAGTGACCATTAGATAGTGGCTGCTCTCTATATCTGCTATATTTCCTCTCTCTTTACACATTTCTCACATAAGCATGTATGCATATGTGAGAAATGTGTATGAGTATTTAAGATTTTCATCATCGAGATAATTGCTATTGAGATTTTCAATCAGGTATGCAATTGCACATATGATTGTATGAAAGTTAGCCAACCAAGAAGTTGTTGATTCAAATCCCTGACAAGTCATTCTTTTTTTCAATTTACAACTATGGCTTTAGACAGACACGGTTTTAATATAGTAATAACATTTTAGAAAATATTCAGGAGAATAGAAGTTGCTCTCACATGACTATTCATGATTTAATTATTTTTTTATTTTACTAAAACAATGGTAAAAGGAAAAAATGCAAAAGTTGCATAAAAAAGCTTTAAAAAGTTTTGGCCATAAAAATGCTTACAATATTTTTATCAAAATCAGAAGCAGGAGGCCAATTTTATAGAATTTTCACATAGCTCTGCATTAAAAAACTGTCCGTAATATAAATTAATGTCACCTTTCAACACCAAAGAAAAGTTAAGAAAATTAAAAGCATGACTTGCTTTCATGTGTCCACTTCAGACATTAATATACGGTTTTGTGAACCTTGTTTAGTAACATTGATTAAACAACTCCAAGAAGACATACAAACTTTGCAGTACAAATCATCTCTTGCTTTTTATTGTAAAGAAATAATACCACACTGCTTGTATTACTTCACTGACCAGAAGTCATGAGAAAATACAACTCCTTAAAAATGTACCCAAAAAATTATTTATCTCAAGATTTAAATAGAATACCAAATAATCTGGATACTTGCAACACCTTTGTCAGTTGTTGAAAGTATCTAAAAGATAATTTAATAAGATCACTACAATGTAAATTATAATACCAAAAAACTTGTTAATTTTGCAATAAACTTTTAATAACTAGCGAAAAAGTTCATATGATTTTAAACCCAAATAAAACTATGTATTCAATAAGTGAAGGTTTCCTTGTAAAATAGTTTCAAATTTACCTTAACCTATTAGATATTGCGAAGGACTCACACATCGCGTGTCTCTCTGTGTGTCTTGTTAATTTCTGGATGGCTAGTCAACCTCTGCTTGTCCAGCCACTGTCTCCTTGACTAGCCATCTTGTTCATTTCAAGCCACTTGTTGATAAACCATTTTCACCTCTGCCTGACACACATAACTACCTTCTACCAATTCATTTGCAGTATTCAACACTCATTTAACTAATATATTTCAATAGGTAACATAGCTTTAGCCATCAAGCCAAAGTATTAAATGTTGAGTATTTAATTAACAGTCATTAGGCCAGGCTACACACACCAATCAATTGTGTAGTAAAGTTTAAGGGGTAGACAGCTGCAGTCAGGACACACTATTTCTAGTAAGTAACACATTGTACCAAATATTCTAAAGGAAACTGAGAGATGACCTTGACCCTACAAAGATCCTGACGTTTTAGCTGGTTCTACAGTAACAAAGGTATGTTTATACTGACGCAAAAAATGTTAAAAATCAAGGTGCTGATGTTTTTGATGCCGTGTCATAAGTGTCACAATCCGCAGCACTCTTCATGTTAGCAGAATGAGCAGTAGTGTTAGCGTTTAAATACATTATATTAAACATGCTATTTGAAGCGTTTAAACACGATTCGATAGCCAATCAAAGCTTATATTACAAAAGTGTGGGAAATTACATTTGTTACATTAGTCCAATCAATTTGTTCCCTTTCCTATGTGGAAAGTTTTAGAAAACATATATTTACTTTAGTTATTTATTGTATATTAAAAGAATGACCGAATGAAAAGACAATTTTTAAGAAGATGGGTATGTTTGGGAAAATAAAAATAAGCACCTCCTAATGTGTCACAGTACTCCGAAACACAAGTCACCAGATGACAGAAATAAATATAATATTTTACACAGCTACATATGGTCAGACTTCCCTACTGAGACAACTGCAGCTGGAGAGCTATACTGTATAGCAACTGATGTCCTATTGGCTAATTTAAAACACCACTCATAAACTACAAAGTCTTTAGCAAAACCTAATAGATTGGCTCTTTGCTGATGCATTTTTGTCAGCAGTAGATTTGCATGTTTGCAAATGATTGGCCGATTATGACAGCAAAAACAGTCAAACCTATATTTACATCCATTTCAACCAACGAACTTTCTAACATGCACTAACTGTAATGGATACTGAATCTACAGTGTAAATAATTTGTAATATTTAACTTGCAAAGTTCTCAGATATTTGAGATCTTTCTGACACAAAATTATGTCGCTAGTAAAAACTGAAGATTAAATGTGAAAAGATATATTTTAACTAAAATGCACTAATTTATTGTGAAAGCTAGTTCTTGTTAGGAACTTTGAACTAACTTTCACGGTAAGTTAGCTTGAAGTTGGCCTAGTATAAGGCAGTGGAAGTAACTAACTGGGTGGTCTCTACCACGAAAGCAAAAAATATGTAATAAAAATCCTTACATTCATGTTTGAACATTCTACGAAATGCATTTTGAAAAAAAGGATTTTAAAGGGATTCCCTAATAAGCTTTCAACATCTAAAGCCCATTTCTAAGCTATATTACACTCTACATGCATACCTGATAGCATTAAAGTCCAAAAAAGGATGAACATATTTTCCTGGCAGTTAATCATGCATAAGCAGCTTACTGCTACTAAAAATTACAAAAAAATGTGAAGCATTGTTAAACATAACTACATTCTATTGTATTGTTTTACTTCATCTTGGAAATGTCAAGTAAATGTCAAAGGCCATTAGCTGTATTTGCGTGTTGATGTGTGCCGGATATGTCTAATATAGCTTTTTATTGTAAACCTAAAAATAATGATTTTAATTACATGTTAAAAGGGAAAAAATTAAAGTGCAAAAATAAATAAGTATCGAGTGAGTTAAAAAGTGTATTTTGAAAATTGGTACTAAATCAATCTTCCAAAATAGTCAAGATAGCGAATTTATGATTGCAGTAATGGAAAGTTCAGAAACTGAAGCATATGATACTAGATATAGTGTGTTGATGTTACAACATAAAGAATGAGCTTTGCCATATACATGTATGTGCCAAAGAAAATGACAATATTCTCGGCGTAACTTGAGCAAGGTTTCAAAATCTGTAACACAAATTCATCAGGAAGCATGTTTTGGATGTCGACAAACGTTCAAAGATTTTGTAATATGAAGGATAAAAATTGGTTTCGAGCTATTTGACGTTATGAGTATTACACTAGCCTTAGTACCATATTCATTTCTGCTGTCATATGGTAAGACTGAGTAATATCTATCAATACAATTTATACAACTGTAATATACAAATTGAGGTAACTATTATTAAGCATATTATTTTGTTCTGTAATTTTACTTTATCTACAAGTTTGGAGTAAACTTGGTTTTACTTTTACATGTATACTGAAATGTTTTCTTTTTATCGCAGTGTTACTCTTTTACCTGTTTCATTATTAAATTTTCTATAACCCGATTGCAATTGAACCCTTCAGATAAATTGGTAGTTTGATTATGACCCCTATAATGGCAAAAAGGCCAATCAAATAGATACGCATAATGCTTCAAATTTAGCACAAAGCTGATACCGACTACAGCAACGATAGCAACTCATGAGGCCATTTTTTGCATATTTTCCTTTGGAGCATTTTGATTGTGATTTAATTCTTTCTACTTTATTCTAAAAAAATTGGCAATAAAATAACTTTAAACAATAAAAACTTTTGCAAAAAAATCGGAAAATACTATTAATTTTTGACAAAATTAAAGAAAATTTTGTGTAATTCCATTTTAAGCCAAAAAAGGAAAGATGGTTCGGAAGTTCAGAATTAATGTTTGAAAGTTTATCTAGTTTTATTTAATTTTCAGCCATCTCACTGCGCTAGACTGTTAGTCGTTTTAACAACCTACAGTTTAATTATTCTATTAATATTGTTTTGATTTGCTGGTAGATGCAGCAACATAAGAAGTTAGACTCTGAAAGGATAGAAACAAGTTATTTCATTGCTAAAAGTGGAAATATACCAGATCGATATTGTGTTTGTAGCTTTATAGACTTTGTGTTTAAATCTATTGTTACATTTGAAGTTTTTGGAAAGTTTCACACTTTTACTATCACCATTACTAGTTTATTTAAATGTAATTTTTGACAAATCATTGAACATGCAATAAAATTAGTATAGATTTAACAATATGCTTTCGACAATAATCATACACTCACCATGATAACAATAAGCTAACTTTAGTAACAATCTTCGATAGTTTTGATAATAAACTAAATATTGAAACAACCTGTTCTGTTAATAAAAAAACAGTTGAAAATATATTATAATGCTGAAATGAATCGTGGAAGTTGAATCAAGTTGGGAAAGTAAAAAAATTATAACATTTCCATATAGGAAGTAAAGATAACTTGAACATAAATTTTTGGTACACGTTTTGAAAGCCAATAAATACCAAGACAAGATGATTCAAAATTGTATGCATTTAAAATGCACCAAGTTTGTATAAGTAGATGAAAAGCAAAAATCAATTTAACATTTGCACTGTGCATATGCAAGGAGTTTATATGAATAGCAGCTAAAGATAACCCTAGCTGTATACTTTAAATTTACATAAATTTTGCACCAATGACAAGTGAGGACTATTCTAGCGTGTGTGAATTGCTTATGTAACTGTTTTATAAATATCGCATGTGAAGATAACTCTGGTTTGAGCACTTGTATTGCAAATGTGTTTAGTCATTGGCTTGTACTCAAATAGGTTTAATTCTTGGGAAGCAAGTAAAGGAACCTGGTCAGTGTCTTGACAATATTTTATTAGCTCGAAAGTAAATAATTAGTTATTTAAAAGTAAATTTGTTCTTTCAATTTATTTTTGTATATATCACTAATTTAAATTTAATTAGTTTTTTTGATGAAAACTTTATAAATTGTTAGGAGATAAATAAATTTAAGTACTTCAACAGTTGAAGGCCATGAGATTCTAACCAAAGTGAAAAAAATATCAGCTTGTTTTTTTCCTGGTGTACCTTGTATGGTACATACTAAACAACTAACTTCACTTTTTTGAACTGATGAAAAACTTTCATCGAATTCATAGTGTTTAAGACGATTGTTTTATAGGTGAGTATCTAAATATGCGGCGTTGCGACGATAATAAAATGTTTTTTGGCACAGACATTAAAATTGTAATCCACACCTACAGCATTTACCAATCTAAATTTTAAATTATGGTTGTTTTATGTGAACTGTGTTCATTTCCGTGTAATTCATACTGTACCATCTGCAGTGCCTACAAACTGCAGCTTTACACTGATTGCATTAGTCTTGTAATAGGTTAAGATTCTTTCTTAACATGTGGGCAAATAAATAGTTTTGGCATGGCTTGACGTATATGACTAGCTAATTGTTGAGCATGAAGCCATGAATTATTTGCTTGCGTAATAGGCATGTGCAGAATTTGTTTCATAGTATAGCTAATTCGACAACATCATGTATTGGATAGATGAATTTGAATTGGATGATGAATTGGAAGAATTCTGAGTTTTAATCTGGGAAACAACATAATTTTCGTTCCTAAATCTTTATTGCTTTATTTTTAATTTTTACTGCTATAACCAGATAAACATACAGTCAGATGGATAGACGCTGAAATGTATATAATCAAATGTTAGGGCGAATTATTTTTTTCTTTGGAATTAGCCAAAACTCCTAGTTTCTTCACCATCATATGCCTATCATGTCTGCTTTTTTGGAAAGCATAATAAAAGAAAATATTGATCTAGCCTTATGCTTAGCGAAGTTGATAACAGCAAAAAGATAGCTATCAGAACTCCAACGAGTAATATACCCTCTACAAGCAAACTAGTATATTGATTAATGCCTCTTCAGCCGTCTTGTTCTCTTGTTGAATGCTTTTATCTTTTTTATATTATTTTGCCCTTATATTTGGCGCTAGCTATTACATAATAGTTTCTCCTCATATACTTTGTTGGTAATATTTTTACTGCCTATTTCAATCAATACTTCATTTACAAAATTAAGACAGCCATTTTTTGTCAAGCACCAGAATAACAATTCAAATAAGTTTATAATTATCTAAATGTTTGAATAAAAAAGTTATAAGTATATATGTGTTACATTTTTGTAGTTAAGTAACCAATTTTGGAGAGCCAAAATCAAGAGCAAGAGAAGAGAGAGCCCCAAAGAGACTGACACCAGGACTAAACTGAGCCCCAACTTGGCCGATGGCCACTTCATTGCTAGAACTTTTCGCCAGCCAAGAATCAATCGGCTATCAAGTCGGCGTTAGTACCAAAAGCAGCGCTAGACCAGCCAAAAATGTGTGAAAGATAAACGAAAGAAAGCAGAGTGCAAAGAAGTCTCAGACTCAGCAGTTACTTATCTATTTGTTACATATTTAACTGCACCAATATATATATATATATAATGTATATATATATACATTACATATATACATTATATGTATATATGTATATATGCATAGTAGTATATACACATTATATAGTGTATATAACGTATATACATTATATATGGTGCATATAATGTATATATTGTAAAAGTCTGGCCCCGGTAGCTGAGCCAGCTTTACTTCCCTAGCAAGGCAGTGCAGCCTGAACGCTGGGCCTTCCTCCTGTCGGCCTGCCTGACACACCTAGTGGTCTGATCAGGCCGCGGCTGGTTGCCCTCAGTTCAGACTCACTTAGAACGCCAGCACGGCCTGCTCTCTGAGACCCGATCTTGGCTAATCTAGGTCCCGGCTAGCTTACTGGAGGGTCTGATCTCCAATGCTATCGCATTTCTGATCAGGTCCGATCGTAACGCAGTCAACCCCTAGCCTTCCTTAGGTGTCTTCTTAAAGCAGTTCGTGCTTGAAGCCATATCAGTTCTGGCAGAAGGATCCTTATGAAGCCAACTAGGCAGGCCTCAAACGTAGGCAGTTCGTGAGAATAAGTATAGTACATTTAATGTATATAAGCACATGTACAACTTCGTCTTGACAGCATCGAATCCGTAAGAATAATCCCAAAGAGTTGGCCCCTGCCTTCTCCTTTTATACCATTTACCCCGCCCACAAGTATGTAATATCCATTGTATCGTGTCAGGCCTGTGAGGCAGGCCCAGACAATAGATATAAGGGTGTGCTGGCAGGCCTGCGAAGCAGGCCCAAAAAAACAGTATTACGTAACAGGTTCACCAGAGCATTATGTAACTGGGTAAAGAAATACACATAAAGTTATCTAGGAATAACGTTGTCACAAGCACAAGCACAAAGAATAGTGTTATTTAAAAATATGGCTAGTATTGTCTCGTCCTCCACAATATATACATGATACATAGTGTATATAATGTAGACTATATATACTACTATGTATATATACATATAATGTATATATGTACATAGTAGTATATATATATATACATCATACATTATATATAGTGTATATAATGGCAGGCATGGTAGGCATATATATAGTGTATGTACATTATATATAGTGTATATATACATAGTAGCATATATACTTTATATATAGTGTATATAATGTATATATACATAGTAGTATATATACATTATATATAATGTATACGTATATATATATATATATATATATATATATATATATATATATATATATATATATATACAAATGTACATATATACGTATACATCATAGCAAATATATATTCTCGTTAGTTTGTACTCGAGTGGTTTGATTCTTGAGGTGGAATTAGAAGAACTCGGTCATTATCTTGACAATGTATTATTACCTCAAAAGCAAATTTATTTGATCATTATATCTTTGTATAAATTATTAAACTGATATTGATTAGTTTCTTTGACAAAAACTTTGTAAATGGTTAAGAAATTAATTAACTGATGTACTTTAATAAATAAACGCCGCGAGTTGCTTACCAGAACGAAAAAAAACTCAATTGGTGTTTTTCGTAATGTACCTTTTATGTACATTCGCTACAACTAACATCACTTTTTATAATGGTAAAAAACTTTCATCAATTTAAGTTAGTTCAACTCAAAATTTTTTAGAAGTAGCTAGTTATGTGGCGTTGCGCCCATTATAAAAGTTTTTTGCACAAAAAATTAACTATTCATCAATATATATAGGCCTACAGCATTTACCCTTCTAACCTTTAAATGATGGTTTTTGTTTAGTTCTGCGAGCGGTGTTTATTTCTGTGTTATTCCTAATGTACAAGCTTCAGTGTCTACTACTGTTCTACAGAGATTGCAATAGTCTTGTTGTAGTTTAAGCATTTTTCCTAACATATGGATAACAAATTTTGTTTTTGCAGTTTCATGCATATAACTATCTAATATTGTTAAGAATGAAACCATGAAATATTGACAGGTGTAACAGGTATGCGCATAATTTCTTTCAAAGTTAAGTCATTGTCAGCATCATGTATTATTTCGTAGCTGAAGTTGAATTGGGCATTTCAAGTTTAAATCCAGGACACAGCATTATTTGGATCCCTAAAATTCTCTTGTTATAGCTCGACAAACATACATTAAGACAAATTGACACTGAAATGTATATAATTATATGCTACGATAAATTATTTTAGCCATTGGAATTGGTGAAACTTTCAGTTAATGACACTTTATGGTTATGGTAGCAGATATGATTATGCCAGTAAACATTCTGGAAACCTCATCCTGTGTCTGCGATGTCTGTCTTTTTGAGAGAAAATACTAAAGGATGGAGTTTATCTAGCTTTATGCTTAGCTGAGCTAATATCAGTGAGAGAAATTAGCCATCAGAACTCAAATAAGTAATATACCATTTATGAGCAAACCGGTATATTGATTCACGCCTCTTCAGCCGTCTCGTTCTCTTGATGGATACTTTTATCTTTTTTTATATTGTTGCACTTTATATCTGACGCTAGCTATTACATAATGTTTTCCCTTCTTATCCCTTGTTGGGGATGGTTGTTTTGTTATCACCCATTTTAATCAAAACTCAATTTATAGAATTGATACATTGACCTCATGACAAACACCAGAATGAACGCTCAGATAAGCTTATTAAATGCTTTGGCAAGCTATGCTACAGAGCTAGACAGTTTCTTTTGATTATATATCAAGCAATGCAAACAAATTAGTTTTTTCAAATTGACTTCTTAGCTTCTTTTTCGTCTGGTGCAGTTTAATGCAAAAATAATTTGCAAACCTAAATGAATACAAACAATGACAACACACTTTGCAATCTGGATTGAGTTCATGGCATTTTATTTATATATCTCAAAGTAACAACATTGAAAAACAGGATGACAAGCATACATGTATAGTTTATGACAACGCTTTAATGTGAAACGGTTAAATAATTACAATAAAACCACAGAATAGGTGATGCTCCCTTAATCTGCTTGAAGTTGGAATGAATGAGTTCTTGATAGTGTTTTCATCCAGTTTTAAAACCAAATAGAGTGCTGCTTGTCTCAGTTATTTCGAAAACATCAATGGCAGCAGTGTGTTCAATTGTGACATGTTATAAGTTATTCCAACATTTTATTTAAATAGCCTGTAACAGAATGTGTATACTTTTATTTTACATACAATCTGATACTCTGCTGGAAACAAACTCAGAAAACACAAGAAATGCCGACAGAACTTTCAGTAAGCACACAATGCTAACCTTTCATTCACCACTAAGCAAATAATTGCTCCATAACATCACATTATAATAATAGAAATTTAGAGAATTTTACTCCTAGGTTATTTGTTTGTGTTGTTTAGCATTTTTTGTATATTTTCATCTTGTAATACTCATTTAGGCAGCGGTGGATTAAAAGCTATCAGGCCGGATAGTGTGGCAGCATCACGAGCAACAACGAGGAACCATTGGTTAACGACTTTATAAATTAATCTACTCAGAGAAAAGGTTGAACTATCAGTTTTTTCTACCATATTATCAACAATATTACACAAAGACTACACAGATGTTTAGCATTTTGCTATACTCAAAGCAGTACCCACTAATCAGTCTAGCAATTCCCTGACAGCAAAGCAAAGTTGACACATTGTCTTTTATAACGGTCACAGGGTTATGTTCGGCACAGCTGATATCTCTCATTTGAACGAATGAGTAAGACTTGGTCTGATCAACAACTTTGTAAAAGACAGAATCTCCAATGGTGCCATTAATGAAAGTGCCTATAAGTAATGAAACGGGAACAATATTTAACAAAAATAATTTCCAAATCAGTAGAGTGCAATGTTTTAATTAAGCGAAAGTGAAACAAGTCCAAATGTCAACAACAGTTGATTTGAAGGTTACAGGACGGAGATTATTTATAAATGACTTTCAACTGAAGGAACCTTTTATAAAAACTCAGGTGATAAGATGTTTTGAGTTTCATTAGATCAACTTCATTAAAAAACTTGAAAAATTATAAAAAAAAATTGTTTTTGACAAAATGAAAGTGAAACCAGGTCAAGTTTGTAGCATTTACCACGAACCAAACTTTTTAATTCATAGAAGATGATAAAAGATAAAACAATGCATCATTAGACAAAAGACAATAAGTATATAGTTACAATTTAAAGATTACTAACCTGGTGCCGTTACAGCTTCATTTGTAGAACATAGTTGATCAGAGGTACACTTGAAACCAAAGACACACAATCTTCTGTCTACATCAAACTCAAAGCCTTGAGCGCATGTTCCAGCTGTAAGGAAGCTGCCAGACTCGCAGATGTAGTACTCAACACAAGAGCATGGATAGAGATGTAACCCATCCTCTTTTCCGATGCATATTTGTGAATCTGCACAGAAACAAACAGTATATTACTATATATTTATTTCCTTTTTAAACATCTTTTCATTAATCTACTCAATTGCATGTATAAATAACAAGTTTAAAAACTTGATTTGAATAAAATCTTCTATTTGGCCGAAAGTTTACGTTAGTTTGTTCATTTTTGTGAGATAAAGTGTTGGAATTGCTTACCATCACAAGAAATAGAGACAACCAGAAGAAGTTGAAGAAAACAGGTTTTTTTTCAAGCCAGCAAACATTTCTGCAAACGATTGTGGCCTGACTAAGTCTTCCTCTGGCAAGCGTCTATTTGAATAACCAAATCGCTGAAAACCCGTTAAGATAAACTTCTCACATGATAGACCAATCATGTAGTTGTGCATGTTACACTAATACGTGATAGACCAATCATGTAGTTGTACGTGTTACACTAATGCATGATAGACCAATCATTTAATTGTACATGTTACACTAATACATGATAGACCAATCATGTAGTTGTGCATGTTACACTAATGGGTCTTGCTAGGTTCCGAATCAATATCTTTTCAGCTGAGCACATCAAAAAACCAAGTATCTAGTGAGTGGGTCGATAAAGATTTTAGTTTTTACTAAATAGGCTCGAGTCCTAGTATGATTCTCTTTGTGCGAGTAACTGGCTAACAGCTGAACCACTTTTCTTGAGCACTACTATAAATTAACATATTTATAGATTATGTAATGGTAGAAAAGGAATTTGCTCTTAATAAGTTGAGTTAACCCCTTGCACTCAAAAACCGAAAACTAATTTGCCACAGCTTGCCAACTCCTTATCTATTCATTTTGTTCAACTTTTTATAGACTTTTTGAAATTATATTTATTTTTAAGTTTGTATAATAAAACTAAACATCAGCCAAAGAAATTATAATAGAATCTGCACAACTAATTTAAACTAATATTCGTCACGGAGAGTTATTATTTTTTACCTGATTAGCATGTATTTAAAATGGCTATAGATAAATCTTTTGTTTCGCTGAAATGGTTTGGGTGCTAATATCAACAAGTTCATTAGCGTGTATCAAGAAACCCTGCGGAAGGTTTGTGCACAGATAGAGGAAGCTAGACAGAGTAAAAGCAAATGTAAAAATGAGGTTACAACAAGAGCTTGAGACCGATCAAATGAACTCAAATAATTTTTAGAAGCGTTTTTATGTGTTTCTACAAACATTGACTTAATGCCACTTTTTCAAATACATATTATACATATCTCAAATAGACCACCAATATATAACTTATATAAAACTTTTAAATTTTCAGATTTGTAGCCTATCATTTGATAGCGTCATGTCCTATATTAAATTTCAGCCTTCGATCACTCGAGGCTCGCTCTCTCCTTCCTCTGCGCATAAGAAATCAGTTTATGTTGCAAACGATTGAAAATTTTCCAGTGGATTTAATAAGCTTTGAAAGAACATACTTATAATTATAACATAGAAAAATATGCATTCAAATTTAGATTGCAAAAAAGGAATCGATAGCACAAACCAATTGCAGCACAGTCTACAACTAATTATATGCGAATAACAAGAAAAAACTATTTTGTAGATAAATTTTCTTTCAGTGGAAAAGCTGGTTTTAGAATTTCCAAAAACTAGAGCTAAAGTATACCAGATTTTTTTGAAAACAAGGTCAAAGTTGAAATTGTAACACTATGTAACTTGTGCTGCTTGGCAACTTTGACCCGCATGCACTTAAAAGCAAAATTGTATAAAAGCAATGACCTTGCATATGCTGCAAACAGTTTGTTACACCAACAAAACATACACCAACAATGTACATGTTAATCTTGTTTCAAGTTGTTTTAAACCGCTTGACCTAATTTTAAAAAACGTCTGATGTTTTGACCCGTTAAATTATGTTTTTGGCAAAACAGGGAATCTAACATAATTGTGCTTGAGAAACTAGGCAAGATTTAAAAAACTTCACATTAAATGCATAAATACATTACTGTATTGTGACTTATTTATTAAAGCAATGGTGGTAAAGCGAAAAATTTTAGCTATTCAGGTTTAATGAAACATATAATCAACTGCCGTGGACTCATTGTTGCAAAACCTACAGTGGTTTCATGATAACTGAATACAATGATCCATGACAACAATCAATAACCAATAATCATTGATAATTCTGAAGCGTTCAGAATGTTTTCCAAGTATTTCTAAAAACAAAACTTGTATTTGCGACACAAACTGAAATCTTTGATTAAGAAATCCAAAGTCTAAAATGAACTATTTTTTCTGATGATTTAACTTTTTAGTTGTAATATGGTTTACACAAACACCTGCCAAAAGAGAAGAAAAAGTTAGAAAAAGAGCAACCCTTGTTGATGAAATTAAAATCGAGTTAAATTTGGAAGTAATGAAAATTTTCAGATAATGAAAGTGACCACAGTTATTGTTGAGATGGTGCTGAAATTTATAGTTTTGTAACAGTAAGAAACAATGTAAAGGTTCGTAGCTTTACATAGCATTAGCAAAGGACACAATACAGATATGTAGTTTTTTTTAGTAGCCCTGTTAGTGAAAATTTTGGCAGCGTAAACTATGTAACTAAAATGTTTCAAACTATGTTTGGAAGCATTGCATACAAGTGATGCAGCAAAATCATCAAGTTTCATTAAAATTGCAAGCGGTAGGTCAAAATTTAAACATTTACATGAATGGCTCTGAGAGGATTAAAAGTTGATTTGAAAAATAAAAAGTTTTTTACCGGAAATGCTGTGTTATCTAAAAGCAACAAAACTGATATAAATTTTGGTTTACATCATGTTTTTCTTAATTTAATTTTTCTTTATAATGTTAATCAAAGTTTAGGGTCATAAAAATGCTGTTGATAAAGTAGGTCAAATATGGTGAGTATATGTAAAGCTCACATGTATATTTTAGTCTGGCATGATAATTCAGAACTGCACATAGTTCTGCCAAGAAATTTTTTCTTGGCTGAACTTGTAAAAATTGTTCATCCTTTTTCACCAGTTTAAAGTAAAACTTTATTTTAACATGTGATAACGGTAACTATTTTATATAATCATCCTTATTATATATTTTATGTATCAATTAATCTGACTATTTACATATACATGCTCAATATTTAGTATAATTAAAGCTGTGTTCTTATATCCTTCTGTTTCTCTGTCTGAATCCACAGTTTCATGTAAAAAAAAATTGCATTGTAAAGGGTTTGAACTTGCGACCTCGAAAACTTGAAATACTTTTTTAAAACTTGAGAACAGATTGTGAGCTACAGTAGTTTTCACATGTCCCGCTTACTGACCTCTGTGATCAAAATCTCATATTTTGCGACAAAGTGTAACGTTCATAGTGGATTACCAAAATTTGGTAATTAAACTGTTTAAGAGTCACGCCCATTTTCAAGTGCTGTGAGAACTATTAATAAACCTCACCTTATTCTTATACAGTATAACTGAAACATTATTCAATAAGGGTGATTTGAGATTTCAAGGTCTTACAGAGTTCACATCGCAGCTTCACACACAGTTTCTACTAGACATTAGACAGTATAGTTCCATATCCTATGAATACCTGTGACAAATCATTCAGAAGACTTGCCGATACAAAACATTTCATCTGTGGTTTAGTTGCACAGCATTTTTTGAAGCGCTGGTCTTAATTCTATATAAACACAAAGTTCACAAAAATTTGAAAATCGTCGGCAGATTTTCTAAAATGACATCAATCTGCAGAGCTATCAATTTTATCATTTTCAAATTTTATGTACAAATCAAGTGTCAAGTATTATTAGAAGGTTTTAGCTTTGTTTTTGTTCTTGGACTTTGAAAAGTTTGCTTATTAGTGGTTTAAATACGGTGTGTACAGCAAGGGCTTACCTGGCATCTTTCACATACCTACTTGTTTTAACCATGTCAATATTTATCAACCAATTATTGTATGCCACAAGCTAAAGAACCCACTTGGCGTTTATCCAATTATATTACTAAAATATGGATAGATACTGTTACAATTGTAGTTGCTGGCTTAAACAAGATTACACTAATAAGCATGAGAAGACGTTGTGTCAGACACAGTCTCGACTGGTACCAGAAGTTTATGTTGATCACTGCAGATATTTCAAGCAACACATTTGTAAATGCTCGTCTACATGGCAAATATGTTCGAAATCAATGCACTGGTCTATACTGGCTTCTACATTAAGAATTAGCCCAAAAAACAGAAAACTATAGTTATTAATTGTAAAGAAGTTGTGTGCCCCTAGCCTTACTGTAAATCTTGCAAGCCTTCAGTTATTTATAGAACGCAGTGATGCGACTATTTTTTCTTAATATCTGAGTGAATTGAGTGAATCCAAGACTGCGGACATTAAAATCCTATTTATGGCTATGATCATGGTCAAGTGAACATAATTCACTAATAACTATTAGAGGATCATTTGTCAGGATTATCTGGTTGAGAATGTTCCGAATTATGTATCTAATTACAGTAATACCTTGAAATACATATGATTGGCCTGACATACATGTAGAAATTCCGCGTGGCGTTTTTTATTTGAGATACGAGCATGCGAGACAGTTTCCAATGCAGCCACTAAGGTGCTGAGTATGCAAGAGGGTGCTTGCAAAAACACCATCATTTGGTCTAAATTGTCGATCAGTTGGAAAAAGTGTTAGAAATGTTAAAATTAAAGATGAAAGCCAGTCAAAAGGTCAAGCCAGAAAGAGATCTTTATTTATTTTAAAATATCCATTTATGTAAATTATGTTTATTTATTGCTGAAAGCGGCGAATAGGAGATAACTCCAAGTTTACATCTATAAAAAGAACTAAGCAAATGTTTATCACTCACCCAATCATAACTCTACAATTATTTTTTTGCAACATTTGTGAGTAAACACCTCTCGAGTATGCCTAAAACATCCAAAGTACCTTTACAAGCAATTCAATAATAACTTGTTAAAAAAGTCAATTAGGATAAATATTTAAACAATTTATAAATAATCCTAATAATGTTATAATAAATACTTGTTGGTAAAATTTAAAGGATGACAGTTATGACCATGTTTGGTCCTCATCCATCCTTTGCACAGTGTTCATCGCAGGGCTCACCCTAGTATTAGCATTTGTCAATGCTTCTTCTACTTCATATTTTATTGTAATTTGGTTTCCCCAATTTGTCATACCAGAATATTTACATGTTTCATATCTATTTTAAATTGAAACCAGTCAGAGTGCAAAAGATTGATTCAACTCTGACACCGGTTGTCTGAATATCGCATGCTTCTAAATGCAGCATACTCCCCTTCTCTGAGAGGCATCTCAAACATAGCAAGGCTAGGTTAGCCACAACTTAGTTTCTTTTGATCCTACCTTCTGTCCGGTATCATTGTTCTGTTTTTGATTTGAAAATATAATATCTTACATCAAATAATATGTGTTCTCACTGTGAACTGGAACTCAATTACAGCTGACATAATACAAATTATACACTGTTATACTCTTCTTAAAACTATTGCTGTAGATTCCTTGAAGTTATCTTCCATTTTCACTTATTAACTGTTCAATAGACCGACCATGAGAACTTAACTAGACGGTGTGTCCATCTCTTCCTGCCACCTATTTGCATATTTTAATGCTTTGTTCCTCTTGAAACCGCTCTGCCATTAGAAGTTATATCGAACACAAAACAATCAAAAATTAGTTTTTTAGTATTTAAAGATATTTTAGAGAAAAGGCCTTTCAATTAAGGATAAGAAAAAAATGTTACTCTTTGCTTGAGTTGAAATGGCATAGTTGCAATGTAACTTTAATGAAGATTCATGACTACATGTATATATCAATGAAAAATTAATCTATTTGAAGTTACCTCCTCTTATGTTAGAGGTGTTTTCACATTCACTGGAGTAAAGTATTATTTCTTTATGATGGCTGTCTGCATCAATTTCTTATGCTTGACTCTGTCGGCTGTTTGATTCAATCATTGTTTATGTCTGCTGCAACATATTGTTACAGAAAGTTCACTAGAAGTAAAAGTAGTTTTCTCCTACCTTGACACACATATGCGAGTTATTCAATAAACACGGCTGAACTAACCCGCGATGAAATTCAACAGCTATTTTATGGATGCCATGTTGTACTTTCCTGTTTCTTCACTCTGGCAGAATGGCCGTGTGCATGCTAAACCTATCATAATGGGTTACCATGATGACCTGCTGAGTAAGTGCTTTATTCCTACTTTTAGTTATACATGTTTATATTTTTGTATATTATAATATTTCTGATCGTTAGTAGGTTTTTTCATCGTAAGTAGGTGTTCTCATCAGAATAATTAGTATGAAAAATCTATAATTCGGAGTTTTTCAATCTTTTTGTTTTTGACTGTCGACAGCTATTCAATCAACTCAATTTTTGTTAAGTGTCAGCTCATGGGTACATAATCATTATGCAGTTATTTGATAATATGACTTTGTGACAGAATATATTTAATATTTTTTGTCTGATTTGAACATTTGTTAAAAATTAAAAAGTTTTAAAGAAAGCAGCAGTATCATTAGCTCATGATGCTAGCAGAGAAATCTATTAAATTTGTACATATCAGGATTGCTTGATTTTTTGTTTGGCTGCTTTGTCATCTCTGGCTAGCTGTTTTTATGAGTAAGCTTTTGTTTAAAATTTGTATGACCGGATTTATATTCAAACTTGCTAAATAAATGTCAGGACTTGCACAGGTATTAAAAAGTCTTTGCTCAGAAAATTCATTTTAATTTAACATAAACAACATTTACTAGTTCATTTTTAAGTTAAAGTGTTTATTAATTTATATATTTGATGATTTTTATAACTGGTAATTAGCAATTGACAGTTGCTAGTGGTTAACTAGCAATTGCCATTTGCAAAATGGTAATTTCTAAATTCTAATAGCAGTTGCTAATTTTTGAAACTTAGCAATGTTTAAATTTTAAGAAATATATTCAAATTATGGTACACAATCAGCCTGCGGCCCTTTATACTCTGTATTTGCAACAAAGTATTTTTACACAATCCCTGCCACACTACTATAATGTGTCAAATGCCGTACAATTCAACTGTATTGATTCTCTTATTGCTCCAATATGAAGCTTCAGTACTTGCAGTGGCAGAGAGCGCAAAAAAGAGTTTGGTTGTCACTATGGACAGGGTTGAAAAAAGTCAGATTTAATTTACATTATCCATGACTTGATTGTGGTGCGGAAAGGCATGGGTTCAAATCATAGTCAAACCCAATTTTTTTACAGAACGATCTGAGAGTGAGTTTCAATATACAATTTTTTGTCGCTTGGCAGACACACTAAAAAAAATCAGTTTTCGTCTTTAATTTTAATGTAATTTAATCATTTAAAGCTTGGATGTCTATACTATTATGATTTATGCTTTTGATGTGAAAGATGTCGGGCTCAAATACCAGACAAGTAAAAAACTTTTAAAGGACAATTTGAATGCGCGTTTCAATATGCGCTTTGTTGTTACTTGGGATACATGCACTAACAAAAAACCTTAGTTGCTGTTTACGTAATTTGTAGCTTGATAGTCTCTAGTAGGATTTTTGTTTTGGTTGTAATATGTGTCGAGTTCCAATCTAAGTCAAGTCAACAAATTTATGAATATTTATTTGAAAGTATATTTTAATATAATTATGCTTTGATGTTGCTTGTGAGACGCTACCAAAAAATCTGATTTTGTTAATAGATTTTGTAGCTTGATGGTTTAGGAGTGGAATTTTTGTTTTGAGTGAGAGAAGTTTAGTTAAAAATCCCAGCTAGGCCCAAAAACCATTTTAACAATGAACTGAAATTTTGTTTCAATATCCATGTATCTTTGGTTGTTGCTAGGGAAACACAACCAAACAATTGAAGTTTGTTTACAACCTTCAGATATCTGAATAATTAAGTATTGATGGTCAAAGGAGAGCGTGCTTTACAATTAATTTTTATCAAGGGACCCATGATAAACTTTAACTTTCTCAGAAGGCTATTAAGTTGTTTAAATTGTAAAATGCTCTAAATTAAAGATAATAAAAATGTTACTAATAATAAGTGTATAGCACTCTGTGAATATTTATATTAGGTTATGTGAAAATGTGGTAAATGGGTAAATACAAAAATCCATGAGGTGTGCTAATAGATTATCACTGAATTATTATATTAATGGTTTGAATTTAGTCAAAAGTGCTACTAAATAGCTCCATATTCACTAATTTTAGAGCCGTGTGCCCTCAGTAGTGAGTAAGTTAGTGGGAAGTAAACTTTTCTCATCACTACAATGGCATTAAGATGAACTTATACGACTTAGTGTAGCCTTGAAAATAATAATAATAATAATATATAATATATAATAATAATATAATAATATATCAATATTTTTGTATTATTTGAGATTGTTTTCAACATTTGAGGTGATCTGATTGCCAAAATATTTCTAAACTAAAATCAATAAAAATTGATCGTAAAAAAAAGCTCAAAAGATAAATCTTGTCCATTTTTATAATAATATAATATTTATAAAAAAATACAGGAAGTTGAATATTTAACAGCTATTATTCCTGCTCACATGAGCACACAGTTAGACAATTGTAACAGATTTCAGTAGTAGTAGCAGCAGGCAGTTAAACAAGAATTTGTGTTTTGTAATGGTGGGAAGAGTACTCATATTAGTCAGCACTATATTAGTAAGTAGACCAAAGGCTATTTCTAGCTTGGCTGGGTCAGTGAATCAGTTTGTCAACGGTTCTGGAGGTTCTAGCTGGGCCAGGCGAGCTTAGCTAGGGTCTAGCTAGTCTGACAGGTTGTAGCCGTGTATGGGCCGCGGCACTGGCAGGCCGACCTGCAAATCTACTCAACGCGGTTGGTTGTACAGGGAGGAGTTATCTCCGCCTCCTATATGCTCAAGTGAGCGCCAATAGCTTTTCTTAACTGTGTGTGATTTGCTGAAGTTTTCTTGCTGATTACACTAAGTAATTAGTGAGTACTACAGGGTAATGATAAGGAGGATGGAGTACAGTGAAAACCCTATTTTAGCTCAAAATAGACACAGGGAGCTGAAATTTTGCAGTTGCAGTTACGGTTGAAATTTTACATCTACATTTCATAAATTATGCTGATAAAAATGATCAAGGGATAGCAACAATAGCGTGAGTAATTCTTAGCCTGAGAGCACTGGCTATGAGCAACAAGAACTAATGCACAACAATGGCTATTAGACAATGACTGCTCTCTATATCTGCTTAGCCTGGGATCACTGGCTATGAGCAACAAGAGCTAATGAACAACAATAACTATTACACAATGACTGCGCTCTATATCTGCTCAGCCTGGGATCACTGGATATGAGCAACAAGAGTTAGTAAACAACAATGACCATTAGACAATGGCCGCTCTCTATATCTGCTTAGCCTGGGATCATTGGCTATGAGTGTGTCTTAATAAAATAATTTATTTTTAGTATTTAAATTATTTTGAGTACTAGAGTATGTTCTCACGTGAATTGAAAGACCAATACAAAGCTCAATATAAAACTTATCGTAGTACTAGTTTATGACAAACACTTCTGGCTTTACCGAAGAACCCGTATCAAATATAGATGCTCGCTACCTTACAGTTTTGTTTCGGCCTGGTCTAATCGGCAAGTCATAATCTGATCATGTGACCCAATACTTCGCAAATAATTTCTGCAGCACTTTTCGAGTATCACAAGTGACCAACAGGCTCGTCATGATTATCAGACAATGATATGTATTCCTTCAAGCTAAAGCTAAAAAATTAAACAAATTTTTATGGTAAGTTATAAGATTTCACTGCTAAAAGTGACAGCATTACGATGGCAATAAAACAGACGCGTAAGAACAATAGACATAGTTTTATTGAATGTGTGAAGTATATTTGTAAAAACATTTTGATGAATAGGGTTGCAAGAAAGTGTAAACAGAAACCATCTCTCACAACTATATCACATTTGAGCAGTTTTGGAAAGGGAATCCAAACTACGGCGGTTTCGTGTAGCTGTGATTTTCTGTTCGTTTTTTAGCTTTTAAGAGCTTGTAATCACCTTTCCACATATTTTGCACCTACAACACAACAGAGTAAGACATGGTGAAAATTTTGATACCAAATAACGGTAATGTGAATTTTGTTGCAAGTCAACCTTTAACTTTATAGATCCAATATAATAATTTTCTGGAAGTTATAACTACCTGTGCTAGAGATGGTCACTTGTCGGTCATTTGCAAAATAAAAATGCAGGCTAAAGATAACTTACTAGTTTGCAATCTTTTCAAGATAAGCAAGTGCTAATATATTTATCCAAAATTATGTGTCATGCTGGAAATTGATTAGGGCAATGTGTCAACTCCTTGAGCTGACAATCTTTATAAATTGTTTTTGATTGACAATATCAACTATTTTCATTCAACCATCATTTATATTTTCTGCAATCTATTGTTGAAGAACATAAATTTAATGGGTCTGCACAAAAGTAACAAACCGTAGTTGTTCACTATGTTGTTTTTTTGCTAGTGCGAGTAGTTTTTAATAAATTCACTATTTTTTGAGAATTAGCTTGTCGGTACATAATCAGTCGTTTGAGAATGTATCATTGAGAGGGAATATATTTATTGTTTATTTACCCGATTTCTAATTTGAGTCTTTAAAAAATTGAGAAAGTTTTAAAAAAGCAGCAGAATCATTAGCTCCTTTAACTAAATCCCTTTGTGACTGCTGCGACCTACTAACTATACTATAGTATAGTTAGTAGGTCTATGGTTACGAGTAACAATTGTTAGGCCGGCCAAAAATAGAGTATTTTTTTAGGAAGGATTTTAGTAAATACCTAAGTTTCCAGGTAAGTTACTCAAATTATTAGGAAGATTTTTTTTACCCGTGCAATGCCAGGCATTCGGCTAATTAACCTAATTAACTATAAATACCGAAAATACAGGTCCATGCGCACGTATATAAATTTCATGCATAGTCCAACATTTAATAAAAAACAGTGTAATACAAAAAAAGCCTCAAATTTTGCTAAAAAAAGCTTAACACTGTTTTAACAGGTCTTATGCAAATGTTAGCACAGATTTTTGTGAATGTTATTTATACAATGAAAAGACAACTCCAAAAAGAGTTAAAAATATTGCCAAAAAAATCATTTCTTACTTTGTTTCAGACAAACGATACTAAACCACTCATAATATATCACAATTCTGAAGTTATAAGAAAAGACAACTCAGAAAATTTAGGCTCTAGAAATATACCCATAAAACTATTTATTTTAAGATTTCAATAGATTAATTTGGCAACACAGGGTGCTGTCAAAGTGAAAAAACCTTTAAAGCAAGCAATCATCTAAAACAATGGGTGTTAATAAAAGAGAAACACAAAGGGGAACTGAGGTCAGAGAAAGTATCTCATGTATTGAATATTAAATTATATTTGAGTTGCTGGAAAGGGAGAAGTTGCTCCCCGGCATATGGCAAGTTTTCTAAAAGTGTTTCTATGAACCCAAGTTAACACTGCTTTGCTAACACCACAAAAAATTAACATGATAAAAAAATACCAATTGATAGCTTACTTGCATATTTTAGCGCAGCTAAAATAAAAAATTTTTGTGAGCACTTATGAGCAACTAATTTGGCAACCTACAGATACCAACACACAAAATAGTTAACAAAAGACCAAAAAGCAAACTCAAAAGAATAATCATTGTAATAGAGAAATAATATTTTCATTAGTAATTTTCTTTGCTATAAGAAAGGATTATTATGAAGACCTCAACTAGAGACAAGTTCAGTTCACTAGCATCAAGTCTATCAGGGGTGTACACCAGGCTCGTATTCCCTGGGGTGGCTGGCCGGCTGAGCCGCCCAAGCATTTTAGTGGTTTTTGGCGGATGAGTACTAAGAATTTCATTCGATGCTCATTCACTTGGAATTTCCACCAAGTAATTTACAAGCAACTAGAGTGTTATATTGTCTCCGTGTTGATTTTGCCAAATTAGTGATCTTGTAAGACTTTGTTAAGACTTGGACGCTGATATTTATTGCTTATAGGGGGTGTGAAAAAGGCCCCAAACTTGAATTTTCCTCATCATAAAATATCCGTATCGAAACATAAATGAGAAGCGCTGTGGGGCAGGCTCATCTAAATAATCTTCTAATATTACACATACATGTATATGAAGATGTTGAAATAGATAAAGAATCAGTTGTTAAAGATTTCTGCCATGGACTCATTGACAGAACAAGAGCTATTGCAATAAAAAAGTAATAACTCTTGTTCTGTCAATGTCTCTTACAGAAATCTGCAGTGTCATGAGTTTTATATCGTTCATTGAATAGACACAAATTTGCTTACCACGAACCATAACCTATAAATTTATGTAGATTTTCATGCTTACAATTGATTACATTTATGCATACTTTGAGGGTTGTTGATGCTTAAAAGATCTGTAGCTTTGGGACGCTGCCTCGAACCCTGTTGGGGGCTTACAAAGCTCTCCAACCCCTAAGTGTTCATAACTAGTCGCCTAACGATTGCCGCTCCAACTTACGACCAGGGTGTACAGGTCTAGATTAACTCGTTATGAATATATAATGGGGTCAGCTAAATATGATCAAGCAACTTTAGACTAGCAACAAGACTACTTTTACTAACTTTATGATATGACAATAATTTTATCTTTCAATGTGCTTTGAGAACAAAATTGGACTTGTCCTCTCTTGGTTTGCTTCTTTTTGATTAAATTGCGTAACATTACCTAAAATTAGAAATTACGCACATTAATCTTGGCAATATTAAAAGAAGGTTTTGAATAAAGAGATTTCATGTTAAGGATATCGTTCAGCTTATGGAACAAATAATTGTATAAAAAGGTGTCTGTTACATCTATATTTCATAAATTATGCTGGTAGAAGTTATCACTGAATAGCAACAATAGCATGAGTAACTCTTAGCCTGGGAGCACTGACTATTAGCAACAAGAGCTAATGAACAACAATCACTATTAGACAATGGCCGCTCTTTATATCTGTTACGTTCTCTCTCTATTTACACATTTCTCACATAGGCATTTATGCTTATCTGAGAAATGTTTTATCGAGATTATCGCTATTGAGATTCTCGGTCGTGTATGCGACTGCACCTACGATAGTATGAGAGTTGACCAACCCAAAGGTTGAGGGTTCAAATCCCTGATGATCGAGTCAATCTTTTATTCAGCTTCCAACCAAGACTTTGGACAGACAGTTTTTATTATAATAACAAAAACTGTAGAAAATATCCAGCACAATATGGGTTGTGCTCATGGAACTATTCATTATTTAATTATTGTTTTTACAAAAAACAGTGGTAATAGGAAAAATATAAAAGTAGCACAAAAGCGCTTTAAAAGATTTTGGACATAACATTTGTTTGCAGTATTTATGTTAAAATTAAAAGGAGGCCCATTTTAGTTAAATTATTACATAGCTCTACATAAATAAACTGTAAACTTAATAATTTGTCCGTAATTGTAAATTAATGTCGCCTTTCAACACCATTAGAAGTTAAGAAAAGTAAAAGCATGACTTGCTTTTATGTGTCTACCACAGACATTGACATACGCTTTTGGGAACTTTGTTTAGTAGCATTGACTAGACAACTCCAAGACATACAAGTATTGTAGCACAAATCATCTCTTACTTGTTAATTTAGTCACAATACATCAATGATTGTAGTACTTCACTGTATAGAAGTGATGAGGAAAGACAACTTCTTAGTAATGTAGCCAACCAAGTTATTTCTCTCAAGATTTTAATGAAATAATTTTAGAATTTGTTGCAAGTATCTAGAAGATAATTTAATGAGCCTGCCACAGTGCAAACTATAAAGAGTGAAAACCTGAAATAAACTATATTTTGATGAATTTGAAATAAGTTTTAAACTATCGAAAAAGTTCAAATGTTTTTTAAAAATCTAACAAAACTTTACGAATTTAATAAGTGAAAATTTCCTTATAAATTAGGTTTAAAATCACATACACCTATCAGATATAATGAAGGACTCACACATGCCATGTCTCTCTGCGTGCCTTGTTACCTTCTGGATGGCTGGTCACCCTCTGCTTTTCCAGCCACTGTCTCCTTGACTAGCCATTTTGTTCATGTCCAACCATTTGTTGTTCAACTAGTTTCACCTCTTCCTGACATGCCTAACTACCTTACACCAATTTATTTGCATATTAAACACTAATTTACACAATATATTTCAATTGGTTGAAATAGCCTTACCATCAAGCCAAAGGATTAAATGTTGAGTATTTAATAAGCAGCCATTAGGCAAGAATATACACTCCAATCAAATGCATAGTGAAGCTCAAGAGATAGACTGCTGCAGTCAGGACACCAATGCTAGTAAGCAACACATTGCACCAAAGATTCAAAAGGCGACTGTGAGATGACCTTGACCTTATGAAGATCCTGACTTTTAGCTGGTTCTACTGTAACAAAGGTATAAGTATACTGACGCAGGCAGTGCTAAAAATCAAGGTATTGGTGTTTTTGATGTTGTGTTATATGTGTCACTAACAGCAGCCTTCTTCATGTTAGCAGCATGAGCAGTAGTGTTGGGGTTTGAATGCATGAATATGCAATGGATTCGCTTGTTTGAAAATGATAGGCTGAAAAGGACATCTTTTCCAGATATGCAATGGATTTGCTTGTTTGGACATCATTCAATGGCGTAGCAATTTGTAAGCAATAAAAATAAGGTTTATAATTCGGAAAGTTAATCAACAAAAGCAATAGTTTAAATTTTGTTCTTCATAAACTATGAAAACTTTATGATGCACTGTGGATGGTAGGCCCATGTGTTCAACTGTTTTTACTGTTTGTAGTTATGCTAGGCTTTCTTAATAATCTCCAACTCCCTGAATCTCACATGATGACCGGGTGAGACTTCACACATGCTCTATGAACCCACTATATAAGTTCCGAAAAAAACATCTTTATTCACCCATATTACAGACATCGTTTAGCCATACCTTTTTATTTCATGTACTTTTTTGTTTCTTAACATTAAATGCTATTTTTGGGCCGCACTGAAGAACAACTGGTAATATTGAGAAAACTTCAACACAAGCAAAATCAAGGATTACAAGATAAAAAGCTTTATTTTTTTTTGTCATTGACGTGATTTGCTTACAATTTAAGAGTGGCTCTCACCATCATATATATTTGTTTTTTGTAGCTAGGCTCAAAGACTTCAAGATGGTATGCTCTCAAACATTTCATGCTGTGATGGTTAGAATGACCTCTGACCATATTGCTTATCCTTCCACCTATTGGTTACACATTTGACAAACAAGAGATCAAGGAGGTAAGCTTCTAACATCAGAGTATATTTAACAGTCAGATGTATATGTCTATAATAGCAATATTCGTAATAAATTACTGTAAGTTTCCTATAATTCCTGCATACTATTAACATTGAGTAAACTCTACTGAAGCATATCAATATAGCAAAGCGGCTTCATGGTAGTTTTATGAAATTACCCATCACGTGTCTACTTACATAAGCGTTTAGCAAAGAAATTCATAGAATTACAATAGCATGACAATTTGTTGTCAGAATAAAATATTCCGACATCACAAACATCATATATACATTTGAAAGACTAAGAGTACATAAATCGGCAATTTGTAAATGTCTAAACTACCCAGAACTAGTCTTAGAAAGGAAATGGGGCTATAAATGAATATGACGTCTATGAGTTTATGAGTTGACCCTCCAGTGATACATGGATGAAATCTTATTTAATCAACTGTAATTGGACCTGCCGCTGGATATGCAATCTGCTTGTCACATCTGCACTGTCAGTTTTTATTTTTGAGTACTGAGCGATAAGGGTTTGATTTTGGGTCGGCCATAGGGACGTGACTCTAAAAATAGAAATGAAATGGTTCAAAGATTGTAAACTGACAATGGATAAATAAAACATCGGCCTATAAAACGATAGACGAATACATTTGAAATGGGCAAGATGTGTACCAAAATATTCTAACATTTGGCGAATCAGGGGTGAACTTACAGACCCAAGAAAACTATCAACCAATGAAGACCTCTATGAGGGAATATCTAAAGCTAAGAGTTACTAAATGTTAATTATAAAGTGATATAGATAAGTCAATGACTGAAAATCGAATGCTACAAGCTTACGGTTAAGTATTGTACTAACAACCTTAACCCTTTGAACCTTAGACGATCTTGTCAGTGCGTCAGTAAACCTGGGGAATTTGTCCAACGATCTAAGGTTTTAAACCTTTTATTAAATATATCTAAATGGGGCCATAATACAATGATATTTAATAAAACCCCAGTAACAAAAAGTCAGGCAACCGACAGCAAATGTCATTAAACAGCAAAAAGCGGTATTCCTGTCTGACTGAGCACAACCCAGGTCGGCTTAGCTCAGCCGTAGGCTCAGCTCTCAGTGGATCACATTCCACAACACTCTCTCCTCCATCGGTGACCACGGTCTCCAATCTAGACCGTGGCAGAGAGCTTATGGTAGCCACCTGGCAGACGACTTCCTCTCCTGTCAGGGTTCAGTCCAGGTCCTCTGCATTCATGTTTGAAGCAGCTGCTCCTGGGCAGATTGCGCCCGCCTCAGTCGTCGCCTTTTCCCATTCCTGATCTCCCATGGGTGCTGCTACACCTACTGGCTTTGGTGCATCCAGTGCTTCCTCAGCTTCTTTTAAGCTCCTAGTGACCGAAGCAAATATTTCTGGTAAAAACGCATCACACGCCTTATCCAGGTTCTTCAGCAATCTGTGAGTGAGTGAGTGCTTCAACAGAGAAGGCCGGTAGCGGCCGGGCGGGTCATTTGGCTGTCTTCTTTTTCCGCCTTTGGACTGTTTGCCGGCGACTCCATCGAGTAGCATGCTCCGTTCCTGTACCGGTCTAGCCTTTTAGTAATCCAGGCCGGCTTTGGGTTGTGCCGGACAGGTTCCAATGAGGTCTCCGATGTCGGAGCCGTTTTTTTTTTCTTCCGGGTTTGATTTCGGTTCTCCTGGAACTTCTCCGGGTGTGACCGGCTCAGTTATTACTGAGCTGGGTCGATGATTATTCTCTCTTCCTGGTCTGGCTTGAGTTCTTACAGGAAATGTGTCCTACCCTTGGTTTTTGTGGCCTCCATTGGTAGATTTTCCCAACTGGGGGGGGGGGAAAGCGGCATTACTGGTAAAGGGTCATTCCTGATTTCCTATGGTTTTCTCTCTGGCTCCTTTCATGATCGGGCCCTTTCTTTGCTCTATAGTGGCCGAAACTCCCCCAGGATCTCGAACCATCTGGCCACCTGATTCGAAGGTTCCTTCTTCCTACACAACTCCCAGAGTGAGGCCTGAACTGTCCAAAGAAGGAGCTCTTGTCCAAACAGATAAGGCCAAAAGTGCTTCACCACCGTAACCACTGCGAGCAGTTCTCGTCAAGTGACGCAGTAATTGCACTCAGACAAGGTGAGGGTTTGGTTGTAATTGGCAATTATCCTCTCCCAGCCCTCTTGTACATAGAAAGCACGACCCCTACTCCATACCCACCGGCATCTGTGTCCAAGATGTACTGCCTCAGACGGTTTGGGTAGCCCAAGTTCGGGGCGGTGCTGATACTGTCCTTCAGTTGCTGAAGGCGACCTGCTCCTCTTTCGTCCATTTTCAGGACTCTCCCTTTGCAGTCAGCCGGGGCAAAGGATGTGCTATGGTGGCACACTCTGGAATATATTGCCGGTAGTAGCCGACTGTCCTGACGAACTTTTGAAGTTTCTTAACTACGCTCGGGTTTGGCGACTCAGTGACTGTCCTGACCTTGTCGGGGTTTGTAGAAACTTTGTCCTGTCTCACTATGTGACCCAGATAACGGGGACCTAGGGTTGTAATAGTTTGCATTTGAACAACTTCAACTTCAGTCCGGCTCTGTGAAGTCTCTGAAAGACCTTTTCCAGTCGGTGCAGGTGTGTATGGACATCTGGTGCGATGACTATGATGTCGTCGAGGTATAACAACAGCGCCCGCCCGTGGAGGCCATGTAAGATGCGTTCCATGAGCCTTTGGAAAGTGGCTATGGCGGAAGTCAGTCTGAAGGGTAGTACTTTCCATTTCCACAATCTAGATCGGGTCAACAAGGCCAAATTCTCTTGGGCTTCCGAATCCAGAGGCACTTGCCAGTACCCACTCACCAGGTCTAACATGCTGAAGTAGCGACTGCCAGACAGCGCATCTAGGCTGTCGCTGATCCTGGATAGGGGGTAGGCGTCCTGCTTGGTGACGGCGTTCAGACGCCGGTAATTTATGCAGAAGCGCCACTTACCGACCTTTTTTCGAATCAGCACCACGGGGAGATCCAAGCCTATCCAGCTGGCTTGATAAGCCCTCTTTTGAGTACATCCTGGACCTGCCTTTTGGCCTCCGGCCTGAACCTGTGGGGGGGAGTTGCCAGATCGGTTGAGTGCCCTCCTTGAGCAGAATAGAATGCTCCACCTCGGACGTCCTTCCTACGTCATCATTGCCCGAGCTGAACCCGGAAGCATACTGATTCAGCAGGGAGGCCAACCTTGCCATCTAGCCAGTCCCTTCACAGTTCGGTCAGGCCACCTGAAACCACTCATCAAGGTGAGCTGGCACTTCAATGGTTGAAGTTGGACCGACTTCATACAATAAAGGGTCTTCCTCTTCGACCTGCCGGTTGTCTAACCCCGTGTAAGTGCCAATAG
Organism: Watersipora subatra; assembly: GCF_963576615.1. NCBI lineage: Eukaryota > Metazoa > Bryozoa > Gymnolaemata > Cheilostomatida > Watersiporidae > Watersipora > Watersipora subatra. The sequence goes on from NC_088713.1 coordinate 3,099,979, forward strand.
TGGCTCCAGACCGCAAGGTCAATGGCCGTTTCGTTGTATTCATGCATCGGGTGGTGACATGTCTCTTGGGTTCAGACTGATTTAGGCAACTTGCCACTAGGGGTCTGTCTGGGAACCCTTCGACCAGCCCTATGGGGCAGTAGTTCCGCAAAGTGATGCGACAATATATCGGCATCTCTGTCCGAGCTTCTACCACCACTCTCCTGATCACCTGCGCTTTACTCTGTAATAGTTGTCTATGCCGTTCTGTGCAGACTAGCTGCCTGCCATTCACTCGAACTACCGGCTGTTCAATCTTGAGAGAACATTTTTGGGCCACAAAAAATGGCATACCCAATATGGAATTCTCACTCAGGCGACTCACTACGAAAACTTCCTCCGTCCTTACGTCCCTCAGACGAATTGGCAACTAGATTATTTTACAGAAGGAGAGTGGTGTCCTGTCATCTAGTAGGCCATGACTATCGCTCTCTTTGAGCTGGTCTCGTACAACTCCAGTTAGTCGGTCAAAGACCTGTTTATTTAGCAGGCTCGTAATACACCCTGTGTTCAGGAGAAACTGGATGGGCTGCCTTTCTACTCTTCCTGAAAGGCAATAGCTGGTGGAGTGAGGTCGGCTGTGAGCTTGTGCCATAGTAGTGTCCTCCAGGGTATCTGCTGGCGGGCATCTGCATTGAGACGAAAATAGTCTTTGAGGCCGCCCTGCAACCGGTATTGACCTGCAGCTCTTGAGGTTGCTGCTCCGGAGGCAGGAAAAGTGCCGGCCTTGCTGCTTTTAAAGCAGGCTTCCGACTATCCCATCCTGTTGGGGTTGTCTTTGGTGTTTTGGGAAGAGAGGAATTGGTAGCCACCCTTTTACGTTTTTTATTATGTTTTTGCCGCTTGTTCAGAAGAGCGTAGGGGGCATCTGGGATCGGAAAAGCATCGAAGTTAGCCTCACTCAAAAACTGATAATATTTTTGTGTCTTCACAGGCTCTTCCTGTGCATGAAATTCCCTTGGTCTAGTTTTTGCTGGTGGAGATCATCCATCAGTGTTCACCGAATCCCATGTAGCTTTGGTACGTCTCCGAGGTTGCTTGGCCTGGCACAGTCAGTAGCTGGAGCTATTGCTGTGTCCTCCCTCCATTTCCCAAAGCAGGTTTTGAGTAGCGGGAGCAGTTTTTCCAAATGTGCCCTAGCTGGCCACAACCCCAGCAAAGGGGAGCTGGCTGGCTTCTTGTCTTGGTCTGTGTGTGAACTCGCTCCTAGAATCTTTCCACTTACTTCATGAGAAATAGTCGACCAACAATGTCAGTTTCGGCCAAGTTTACCTGACCAAGGGGTTCCCTTCCAGTATTTGCACTGACGATCTGGCGGATTTGTGTTCCCCACCTTGAATATGAAGGTAATCATTCCCGACCCAAACAGCGTCGGCTAGTGTGGGCGTATGCACAGCCAACAGGTTGTACTGCAGGGCGGGGTCTCCTAGTAAACTGAAAAACGTCTCCATGGCCATTTGGTTTCGGAGAAGGTTCGAGAGATCTCCGTACGTGATGCGTACCAGCCTTTCCACCTCCATGGCATGCTCCTGAAGCCACGTCTTTCTGTTTTGTCTGAGGGTATTGAGCTGGCTTAGTGCTTGTCTGGTGAACAGCCCAAACCTTGCCCGAAGGGCATTTAATACGGCCTCCGGGTCCTCGGCTCATCCGCAGTCCTTGGCATGTTCTCCCAATGCTTATTGAAGGTGCAACAGCGTTGCCCCTTCTGCCTATTGATTAGCATGGGCCACCTCCAGGAAGCAGGTGATAAAGTATTCTAAGTCCCCTTTTCCTGTGTACTGGGAAGTCTTGAATGTCGTTGTCGGTTTCTGAGCTCTGGGCATCAATATTACTCTTTCTAGTGCTTCCACTAGCCGGTCGGGTCCTGGGTCGGTGCTCCGTACCCTTCTATTGGCCATGTTTTTGGACTTTCAATAGGTTTCTGCTTCTGTCCTAGGGCAGTTCATCTACCGAGTCTGTTGCCACAGGGTTTTACACAGCTCTCTCTAGGTTTCTTCCTGTAGCCAGGAAGTTCTTCCAGTAGAAATAGTGCTGTCATTACTCAAGCAGACCCTGTCAGAATTTCTTCCACTAGATTTCTGCTTCTTCCCTCGAGCGGTTCGTCTACCAGGTCTGCAATTGCAGGGTTTTTACACAGCTCTCTATCATGGGTTTCTTCCTGTTGCCACAAAGTTATTCTTCCTGACTGAGCGCAGCCCGAGTTGGCTTAGCTTAGCTCTAGGCCCAGCTATCAGTGGATCACATTCCACAACACTATATGTACATGTATATGTATATACATTTATATTTCTTCCATAAATACAAACACATAAATACATTAATATTTATATTTTCTTTGCTTTTTCTATTTTCCTATATTTAGATTTGCATAATAAAATAAACAGCTATATAAGCAGCACAAAATATCTGAAACGGTATTTGAATCGGATTATTTTTCAATAAGAATCGGTATATCGGATCGGTTGGTGAATTTAGAATCGGGGCATCTCTAATATCATCCTCTTATAAACATGACAAGCCTGTTGGTCACTTGTGACAGTTCAAAAATGCTGTAGAAATTATTCACGCTGTTTGGCAGGAAGTAAGGGTCACATAATCAGATTACGACTAGATGATTAGATCAAGTCGAAACAAAACTGTAAACTAGCGAAAGCGTCTATTTTTGGTAAGGGCCCGTCGGTAAAACCTGAAGTGTTTATCATACATTAGTGCTACGAGAAGTTCTATATTTAGCCTTGTATTGACCTTTCAATTTACGTGAGTACATCATGTGACAAAACCATAACTAAATGTAATGACTACGTCAAAGAAATAAACTGATTTCAATATACGGCGGTTTTGTGATGGCGGTGATTCACTGTTAGTTTTTGAGCTTTCAAGAGCTTGTAATCACATTTCCACATATTTTGTACTTACAACACAGCAGAGTAAGACATGGTTAATCTTTTTATACCAAATAACTGTAATGTGAATTTTGTCGCAAGTCAGCCTTTTAGCCTTTTAGCCTAACCTATAGAGGTTAAGGGTTTATGCTAAAATGCTTAACATGGTTTTTACGGTTGAAACCCTAAAGCTACCAAAAATATGAATAGATTCAAGTGTGTAAAACAAGCATATGATTAACAACAGGGAGTAATATTGCTGCTAAACATTTAGCCATACTAACTGTAAGTGATAGTAGTGGTAGACCGATGTGAGTCTCCAAGTGGATTAACTAGCGCTAGTCAAATGTACAAATCAACAACAGAAAACAAATGTTAAAAATCAATGTTCCAACACGTTGAATAATGGCATAAATTACCGGGTAACACTTGGCATTGTCAACATGTTAACACTAACTGCAAATCACCAAAATAGGAGAAACCTATTGCGACTGAAGCAATGGCTCAGCAAAACATGGACAAAGACCATTCACGGTGCATACCATAAGTGGGAGCACACCATATATAGGCGCATACCATATATGCGTGCACACCATACATGCGCACATACCATGCACAGATGCATACCATACACACGTGCGTACCATACACAGGAGTATAGCATACAAAGAAACATACCATTCTTGGGCGCATTCCATATACAAGTGTGCACCGTGAATGAGCAAGTACATACCAAACAGGGTCATACACAGGCTCATACACAGGCTCATACACAGGCTCATATACAGGTTCATTTACAGGTACATATTGTATACAGGTGCATACCATACACATATGTAGGCCTGCCACACTCAAATTAATTGCCGTCATTTTCGACATAGAAGCCTAATACATTCTGGTGCTAAGCTAAATATATCAATTTACTCGTGTCTCAAGGCACTATTCTCAATAAAAAATATTTTAAGTACAAATTAATTCATGAGGGCTCTTTGAAAAAACACTTGACCATGATATTATGAGTAAAACATGTTTTTAAATGTTGCAATTCAGAAAATGCGCTCTAAAAGTAACAAATACCTATTCAGTTGCTATGATCTGTAATAAAATGTAACATCATTATGTACACTACTTTATGGAATTTTTACCTTCAACACAGACATTGTGGATAACAGTGTACTAAATTATTGTCACCCTGCGGGATAAAAACTTTGTTCAACTTGAATAAATTCAGCTTATTAAACACACACTTGAAGCTACATTTTAAGTTTCAAATAGACTTATTTTTATTTTGTCATCTTTTTTTCAGTATCATTAGCCAGGTTTTGCCTTGTGTACTCTAGAACCTTTAGCCAACCTTTTAGAAACGTCTATTAGAAGCGGCCTTCGCATACTTGGCCATATAGTGACTATAAGGAGGCCATCGAGAATCGGCTCGTATCTCAAAGATTACTTGTATCTCGAGGAAGTATGGAATTGTATGGAAATCAACAGCACATAGAATGCCTTAGTTTCGCTTTGTAAGAACTAATTTTCGTTGCAATTTATGGTTAGCAATGAGCAGTCTTATTAAATGCATTATAGCTCCGAACTACTAAAAATTTTGTGTCTATGGCATTTTGATGAATTTTATTGAACAATAGTATTAATGAGAGAGATTATTCTAATTTTATCAGTAATAATAATGTCGCAAATTGTAGTAAAACGGTCGGAAAAGTGTTCGTTTTCATTCACTCATTCTCAACAGCCAATGTAACATTTTATGATTAATATGATATGACTATGATATGAATATTTTATAAACCATGTGAAGCAACTGTAATGATGATTTACACTTGCCCCTGTGAATTATTAGGTTTTAACAAATACCTATGTATGTCCTGTTAAATAATTTAAGTTGGTGTTGAAAGAGTTAATTATGCACAAGCAGATTACTCATGACGATCTCTCACGGTGCACAGGACTGCTGAGCTTACTAGTGAAGCTAAAATACTATGAATATGTTTATCAATAATTTCCTAAAGGTGGAATACAATAAATATGTCTATTATTACAATCATGAAACTAAAAGGGATTCGCTCTATGAATGAATCTATTTAGCTTCAAGAGCTAAATTCTCTTCTGATCCAACTGATCTAAGAAAAGACAATCACCACCATTTTCAAATGCAGCCGAAGTCGGACTGCTGAAACAAATACATGGACCTGCTTAAATAATCATGTAAGTTTACTTCAAGTTCTCTTTTAAAAGTTTTTGCAGGAATTTAATTGTCATTTCCTTTTCAAACTTTTCAAAAGCTCCTTCACGTTTTTTAATACACCATCTAATTCCGTTCTCTTCCAAGGCAGGTGATATAGCATAAGTTTCCACGACCACGGTGTTGACGACTAAGTTTGCCAATTATATTGTCAACACCCTAAAAATGAGAACTGCTATGGGCAGGCTAGACTTTGTACCATTGCTATATGAAATGAGTACAGCTGTCTTTAATATACGAGCTACTATTACAATTATTCATAAACATTACTAATAAAATTGAAATTTTATAAAAATTGTAACCTAACCGTGTTAATCACACTGTGATCAGGATACATCATTACTAATTACACATCGGAAGGTTGTAGATGAGCTAGCATGCATTGGCTTTATAAAGGCTCACCTTAATACCTACACAAAATACACACAAATATTGATTACGAATCACAACGTTAACAGATTCTACCAATATTACGCAATCATATATTTAGGATTTAAGTTTATTATTTAGCACAAACAAAGGACAATAAGTTTTATTTTTACTCAGAATTCAAAGAATAATATCAATTTTATGTTAATTTTAGGATGAATGAAAAACAATTGCAAGTGTTGACTTGAACGTATTTTTCCTAACAAAATGATTTAACATTATGCTCCAGACATTTCTTATAAATATATTTTTCTATCAAATATGGGGTCTGAATTTTGGTCACACTGCAAAAACGATAGTGTTATTCATTTGCCGCAGGTTTTACTGCTCTCACAAATCTAGTCCCTTTGTTTTTCTGTTACTCCATATTCAGACATGCATTACCATGAGGCGTCTCCCAGCCATCACTCTACTCCAGTTCCCTATGGACACATATCTGCATGTCCGCACAGCATAGCCTTCTGCACTGTCACACCCAGGTGTCCCTACACTATCCCTGTATGTGTAGGAATAGTGTAGGGACACCTGGGTAAATTATTCATCCTAGGCTATTTATAGAAGGCTGGCACATGATGTTTAGACTAGTGCCAAATTCAGTAGCCTTATGTACATGTACACTAGATGAAAAGGCTACTACTTGTGAGATGGGTGTGTGTAACCCTCGAACTGCTAATATTAAGTACAAACTTACCCAAGTCTATGTAAGGATGACCCATAGATCAGTAGAAATCAAAGCGAATACAACCAGATGAGGATCAGAGGTGAGACATTTCTATCAATGTACCTACCTTGTGTACCTACAAACAATGAGCATGGGAAATCCCTGCACTGTCTTATCATTGAGCATTACAAAAGAACAATTCATAAACCAACGTTGTTAAAATTTTACAAATACGTAAGGAGTTCAACAACACACATAATCAACTAGGCAAGCGAGTGTGCCATTAGAAAACCTGCAGTACAAGTTCAAGGTTTTGTGACTAAATGCGTTTCCATGGAAATAGTAGAGGCCTTCCCAAAATAACAACTTTTTGGTATACAGATAAAATGCTATCTATAACAGCTAAGAGAGATACATGTAGATGACTGTAAAATTTCCATTTATACATTTATCTTGACAAACTTTTGTGTTAAAATTTAAATTCACCAGCAGAATACTATCAGACAAGCTAAATTCAACAAAGATAAAGTATTAAATTAATGTTCTACCAGTTTAAACGGATCAGGCTAGCTAGATAGTATTCTACTAACATCATGCATATCACAAAGGGGAGTCTTGTGAGTTGAGTAAAGGCTAAAGTATATCGAAGGAACATTGATAGAATTCGCTGATTTTAATTTACTACAGTTGACTCTAATGATAAACACTAGTGTGTACATATGTACATGGAGTGCTTGATAGTTATTCCTGCTGCTTTTTCATGACTGGCTAGGAGAGTCCAAGTAAATATTTAAAATTATCACCAAAAGGAACAAAAAAGTTCTTTGAATTTTAATGCTTTGAACTCTAACGGCCAGTATTGCAGCATTGCGTAGGGTGTGTCATAAACCCCATTGGCTTGAATATCGGCATTTACACGACTCCGTTTACATATGATGTTTCTAAGTAACAGCGTGAACCAATCAAATTAATTGTTACACAAGGCAATAGACCAAAAGTAAATACTTTTACTAGTTTTTAAAATCATACAAATTTTTATAGTTTTAGCCCGAATACTGGCAAAACACTGTTTTTTTTTTCGTTTGATGATATTTGCTGTGGGTTGTCCAACTTTCTTACTAGTGTTTCACCAAATATCATTGTATTATGAGCACATTTAGATATAATTAATACATTTAAAGACATTAATTAAGTTTAAAAACCTCAGATCGTTGCCCAGGGTTACTGACATGTTGAAAAGAACGGCCATGGTTCAAAAGGTAAAGCTGCTACAAATCCATCTTAGTATCTGTAATAAAATCTACCATTCATCATCTTAAACCTGGAGCGCGTTTGATGAGCAATGGTAATAACAACAGGAACTCATGACTAATACTGCTATCACTACTCAGAGCTAGAAATAACGAAGTTGTGTGCTCATGACTTATTTGTAATATAATCAACTACATGTATATAATATAGGTGGCATCTTTGGTTAACGAAGCCAGCATTTAAAAATTTCATATTTGTATGTTTCTATAGTGAAACCTATTGTTAGAACCAATAAAGAACTCATCCTAAGTATGACAGCCAATAGCTTTCATGTAATTAAACAGAACTTTATTATAGAAATCAACTCTGACAACATTTAAAAATTTAATACTTTTAAAATTATGAGCAAATCAGTTTGGACACTTTTACTACTATAGTAAACAGACATACCAAACCTCTGAGGAATTGACAATATTTTCTTTGCTCATCAAGTGAATTCACTAAAAGTGATATTATTGTGTTTGGAATTTTCAACAATGTCATATATTCAATCTTGTAATTGCATTGCGCTGTGTTTCTAGTGTGCGGATGGCGTATATCTGAAATCATGCGCAGATTGAGCTGCTATGCAGTAAGTGTTGAATGGAAATTACATGTAGCAAATGGATTCAAGTAATTTATTCCAAAAGATGAGGGATTCTATACCACAGATAATAGTGGCACACTTCTGTCTCATTTAGCAGCATGCTTTTAGATTATAAACTGAAGCACAAATTTTTTTTAAATGGAATAGCTTACATCGCATTCTTTCACACCCCTTTTTCGGATGCCATTTCCACTTTTTGTGTCGAAACATTTGGCAAATATTCGCTAATAACAAAATTTGCTTGACTCGCTGGTTTTTGCCATTTCAATCTTGCCATGATACAAACTCGCTGATTAACCGAGTCATGGAAATGTAGTGATTTAGATAGACATCCACAAGTTTTCTATTTAAAATGTACATGTATGCTGTGACCAACAGAAGGTTCTGTTACCAGCTGAGACATGGTGTCTGACACAAGGTCTTCTCAAGCCAGCAAACACTACTACAACAGCATCTATTCCTATTGGCTGCTGGCCAACTAGGTCAATTGGCATGCAGCCAAGGGACTCCCTAACTTTTTGGAGAGCTGTTTACCGTTTGAGTACAATTTAAAATGGTACAGTGAATAGTGGTCAAATATAAATGCTTCGCATCATTGTTGAATTTAAAAAATGTAAGTTTACAGATTTAAAAAACTTAGCAATAAATAGACAGTAACGGAAACAAACAAAAAGTGTGAGATAGATAAAACAAATTCACTACCTTCCATTGAACCTACATGTATACTGTGATCAACATCTTCAATCCCTGCAGATGAACTGCGAGTGACTGAACCCGAAGTTTAGTTGGTGTGACTAGTTAACTTTTAGCAACTAACCTCATACATTATTGTTTATTTTTTGTTACCACATATATATTATTTTACAATTTTGTATAGCATTGGCAGCAAGCCAGAAGTTGCCAAAGATTTCTTAAACTTTCAATCACATAGTCCAGCAGGATTGTAGATTTGCAACACAAGCTGCTATACAGTGAACCCTTGCTATACAGTTAACCTTTGCTATATGAATTAAGGTGTTCCAGTAATGGTATCATTAAGCTAAAATTTGATTACAAGCTCCTAAAAGCAAAAAAGTGAACAGTTAAATTGCAGCCATCACAAAAACTCTGTAGGTTGGAATCCCTTTCGAAAACAGCTCAATTGGGACTTAGCTGAACACGATGGTTTCTGTTTACACTTTCATGCAACCTCATTTGTCAAAGTATTTTTACCAATTTACTTCAAGCGTACAATAAAACCACGTCTATGGTCCTTATGCGTCTATTTCGTCAACCTTGTAATGCTGTCACTTTGAGCACTAATATCCCAAAATCTACAATACAAATTTGTTGAATTTTTTGACCGTAACTCGAAGGAGTGCGTATCCTTCTCTGATGAACATGAAGAGCCTGTTGGTCAATTGTGATAGTCAAAATATGCTGCTAAAAGTGTTCATGCCATTTGGCAGGAAGGAAGGGTCACATGATCAGATTACGACCAAATGATTAGACCGAGCTGAAACGTAACTGTAAAGTAACGAGCTTCTTTATTTGATACGGGCTTTCCGGTAGAACCCGAAGTGCTTGTCATAAACTAGTGCTACGAGACGTTTTATTTTGAGCCTCTTTGTGGTCTCTAATTTCACGTTATAACATCACGTGTTAAGACAATTACTATGTTGAGTGCGTCATCGAAATAAACAGAATCCAAACTGCGGTGTTTTTATTATGGCTGCGATTAGCTGTTCATTTTTGAGCTTTTAAGAGCTTATGATCACATTTCTACATATTTGGTACCTACAACACAGCAGAGTGAGACATGGTGAATCTTTTGATACCAAATAACTGTAATGTGAATTTTATTGCCTGTCAACTTTTAAAGGAATTCTTGTCAGTAAGGCTATATCTTCCAATCTCAGTTTTTGGACAAAGTGAAAGTCAAACAGGTTGTTCGAGGCGTTTTCGTTTCTGTTTTTAAACACTTCCTAAAAGAACTCGTTCTCATTATGTTCTGCACCGGACCATCTTTTGCAGATGCAGTGGCTTTGGCTACAACCTCGGTCCAAAGCGACTGGCTAGATGTTAAAGCCCACCACTACAGGAGGTTAGGAAAAGCATTACATTGTGCTGGATTCAAACACACAACTTCCACCGTGGCGGTCTGACTTTAACAACTGAGCAAATGGATGACTAACTGGCAATCTAGACAAATTATACATTTAGTTATTACACCTGCTGATCACCCACGGCACACTAGACTCGAAGGGTACTAGTAACTGTAAAACTATGTAGGAGAATAAGTGGGACAGGTGGGAGTATGATAGGTAGCTGGGCCAGATGTCGCTGATTTGATTCCTGAAAAAAAAATCTACTGCGCAACGTCAAAATGTAACTTTAAAGGATGGGCCTGGGTCATATTATAGTAAAGGCTAATACCCTGGCAATCCAGTGTGCCATGAAAGATCATCAGCTGTGCTGATAAAGCCCAAATAATAAGTATGTTATACGGATTCCATGATTCTGAAAGGTGAAGGTTTAGTCTAGGTAATTTTGTGTAAGCTAAAGGTTGGAAGTTAAAATCATATGTGGTACAATTTTTTTTGCACTCTTTTTCTGTTGCTTCACACAAACAGACAATTGTGGCTCTTTTTATAGTAAAAACCATCTAAAATATGTCATATGATGATGCTAAACTCTATAACATCTGAGCTGGATAATACAAGTAACAAGACTGGTACTTAGAGATGAACTCGTACAAAATTTGATCATAAAGTATTGGTAAGCATCAAAAACTGTCTTTGAAGCTCGTGTCTCGAATTTGTCTCCTAGCTCAAAGCATTTATTTGCGATTAAGTGACATGTCAGAACGTTCTTTTGTTGAGGCATATGGTAATTCTTTGGTTTGTTTCACAGAAGGTGGGAGGTGTTCACATGAAAATAATATCGTTATTAAGTATGTTTTTATACTCTTATATATTACTAGGTAGAGTAACCAAAATAGTGCCATCTCTCACTAGTTTCAGCTTCACTGTGTGAAACCAGTTTATCAAGGTATGTTTAATAGCTTCATTTCTGTGGTGATTGTCACAATCAAGAGAGCTGAGGGTCAACAATATGGCAGCCAAGTAAAATTTTGGTTCCAAGCTATGTTATATGCCAGACTTTTTGGTGAATGCCAATTAGTCACATTGTTTATGTTCTATCTTTAGTTCCATTCACTGTGTTAACCCTTTTGCTGCCATCAACGCATTTTTGCGTTTGCTAGGGACCACTGCTATAGACGCATTATTGTGACTTTCCGAGCAATTGCATAGTTACCTAATTTTAGTATTAGTTAGCAACATAACCCACGGTCTTAAAGACTTTTATGAAATTGAGAGTGTTGTCCAAAAATTTGTCTATAGAATTAACCTAAAATAACGAAGCAACTTTAAACTTTTGTTTGAAAATTTCTAATCTGAAAACAAACATTTTTTGTGTGAGCTCATTAAATACTGCGCACCAAATCAGAAAACAAGTAATTAGTTATGTTGATGACATGTTAGACAATTCAAACTTAGATTTTTGTGATTATACAGATAATTAAATCAGCAGCACTGTCTCTGATAGTGGTGAAAGTAATAGTTTTGTAACAGTAAGGAACATTATGGAGGCTCGTTTTAACTTCGCATGGGTCGTAGCTTCACATAGCTACATGTATATCATTGCACAAAGTAAAGATCCATTGAATTTTGCATAGCAATATTGGTTAAAATGTTGGCAAAATAAAATCTCTAACAAAAAGGTTCTAGATAGAGAATGAAATTGAAAAAATTTTTGTACGCATATCATAAAGCAATATTGGCAATTTTCAGTAAAATTGCTGGCACTAGGCAGATACTCGAATTTGTACATGGTTGGCAGTGAAAGGGTTAAAATAGCTAAGCTTGTAGCACTTGGGTGGTATCCTTGTGTGACAATAACTAAAAACTGTCAGTTTGGGTTCAACAAGGAAGGATTGTCAACAGACTTGAGTATGATGCAGAGGGCTGGAGATCAACTCTATGACGAGACTTTCAGTAAGACATAATACTAACAAGTAATAGTAGTAATTATAATAGTAATAATAATAAATTTTACAGCGTTTTATAACAGCTATCTTCTTTAATTAGTAATTTATTAATAAGACTTTGGTATTACCAAAAAGCCTCTATTTGAATGAGATGGCGCTCTAATTTTAACACTTCCCATATAGTGTCAGTGAATTAAAAAGTAGCGTTGTCTTTTTCAAACAGCACGTCAAAATTTTTGGAATATAATTTCAACCCTTTTGCAGGCAAACCGAGTGTCGCTTATATTTTGCATTTTAGTTTGGGTTGAGTGACATTAACCATTTTGAATGCAATAATTTGACTAACTTGCTGATGATCTATAAATAAATACTCCTGGAAGCCGAAAAATATCTCTAGCAATTGATATTTATTGCTTGCAGTAATCTGCGTTAATATGTATTATAGCTTTTAAGCCTGTACCCTGCTTTGTAATGTGTTAGTAACTTCAATTTCTTTATCTTGTACTAAATTTGATAGTATATTTTCATTTTATTGTTTATTTAAAATTTTTGCATAAAAGTTCATTGCACCCATTGATTTCTGCTACAGTTTGCACCTAACACTGGTTTTTATATGCAATAAAAGAAGAGTTATAAGCGTCGATCCTTCGGAAGCTGTGTTAAGATAACTGAAGCTAACATCAAATAATATGTTCTATATTCTGAAATTTATAGGTTATATAATAATTATCTAGTAAATGCTACAAGTATATATATTTGAGAACAAAAGACATAAAGAACCATATTTCTAATACACACAAAAACCAAAATTTAACTTTTGAAGGCTAAAATATATTTGTTGGTTTGCTCTGCCAGTTGTGCTTGGATTGTTTTTGTTGATGGACCGAGCATATTCTAGCTGTTCAACACCTTTCACAATGTATTCTGACCTCAATTTTTTAGCACCAGTAAACTAGTTGATTATAGCGTCTAAACAGTTTTGTTCAGCAAACAGAAACTTATACATGTAGCATTCCATGCAAATGATAAACCTGATGCAGCATCGCTAAGCAAAACTTTACCATAAAACTAGTCATTCGTAAACCGTTGTAAATGTAAACCATAAATGTAAATGTAATTGCTCAGCAACTATTAGGTTCAGTTTTAATTTTAGTAAGGTTATAGAATAACTAAATTTATGGATTCAAAAAGCGTACATAACAGACAACTATAACTACATTTTGCAATGAGCAGACAAATCCTTATTTTAAGTAAAACTTCATGTGTCTTTGAAAAGTTTAACAAAAGTTCAAACACTTTTGACCTCAACACTGTTTAATAATTAGCCTTAAACCAAGTGTTTGGTATTTAGGATTTATTTAAGAACGGTAGTCTTATTACTACACGCTGACTAGCACTTGCCTTCAGCCAACTTATTTCCAGTTACATTGGCTTGTTGGTGTCTATAAGTTGTGCACTCTTGTTCCTAGCTCAGGATAAATTGCCGATATTGGGGATGCTTAATATACTTACTCAGATCGCTAAATATTTTCATTAAATAATACCTTGGTGGTTATTTAATAAAAAATATATAATATGCTACTTTGTGTTAAGTACCCAAATGTTAATCAATAATGGTTATTTGTCTTGACTTGTATTTAGTTATGACAACCCCAGTTTTATAAAGGTCTATAGTATTAAAATTGTTATTTGCCTCATTGTTGCCAATGGCCACAATGCGACTGTTTTATAGTGCCTAAGGCTAGACTGCTACTAGTAATAGTAACAAAATAGTGGTTAGTTTATCGGATGAAATTAAATATTTTTAGTTAATGTTTATTATCAAATTGGCTAATTATAATTAAAGCTGACTTTTCAAATGCCTCTTTTTAGTCATATTAAGCAGATACACTTTAACATTAAATAATAAACAGAAAGTGACACCAGTCATTTGCATGGCTGTAGACCCAGCCAATCATGAAGTTGCAGTAACAATTAGCACCTATTCCTTTATACAATATTTGATGAATTCATCATGAATCACTGTTTGAATAACTCCTATTTAGCTCAGCAAATTAAGTGAAAGATAGAATTATTACAATCAGTCACAAGCTACAACAAAGCCTTCAACAATCAGAGCAAGAGCCAAGCATATTAGCAACGAGTAAGTATAACTTATATATTATATCAGTATCTTTGGTTATAGTACTTACTGAAAATAATAGAGTAGGTGAGGAGAGACACTGAGTCAGTGGGATTATAATATAACTGATTTTCGGAGACTATCACTCTCGTCCCCAAGGAGACTCATAGAGTCTATCATGTAGGAAGGTTAAGTTGAGGTCAGGAGACTCTGATCACATTCCTCAGTCATAATTAGACTAGCAAGCACTTACCACTGCAAATATTTTATTTTACTTTCCTATGCAAGCGTATGACATCCCAGCCTCTTTTCATACTCTGTAAATACCCAGGGTTCACCTGCAGGCAATATTTTATGATTAGCAGCTTTCCAAGTCAGCAGTTGAGTCACATTGTGTACCAATTATCCCTGTATCCCACTACCCTCTACAGTATCATATTTTACTGTATGCAGCAGCTAATATAGTGCAGTAAATATGTTAAAGTTAAAGATGGAAGAAGTGCTTAAAAACTATGTCAGAGACGGAGAGTTAGAGATCAATGCATTAAGGACAGCTGTGACAAGAACCGAATCAGCTCAGTTATTAAGGCTACTGGTTGATATAAAGAATGACTCCCGCACAGCTGTGATGATAGCTGTAGAAAAAGACCACATAGAAGCATGCCGACTGTTTCTCGCTCCAATTAGAAAAACAGCAGATGAGTTGCTCTGGATGAAGAGGAAGGATGGCCGGACAGTTCTACATATTGCTGTATGGTGGGGGTACAGTGAGTGTGTCGAGTTACTGTTAGACACCGTGAGTGATGAGAGGAAGTATGAGTTTGTAGCTGAAAAGGGTGAGTACGGTACCACAACTATTGGACTGGCTGCACTGTGGGGAAGGAGTAAGTGTATAGAGTCCCTCCTCTCCAACTTTTCCTCACCACAGAGAGATTCCCTATTAAACATACAGAATAACTACCTCAACACTCCACTACACTTGGCAGCATACAATGGAGATACAACTGCTTTGAAGGTCATGCTAAGATACGTGTCTTTACTGACTGTCTCTTCACTCCTCAACATAAAGAATAGGGACAACAGGACTCCGCAGGAGGATGCCGAGTATGAAAGGCAGAAGGACGCATCAGAGCTGTTGAGGAGATGGCCAGTGGAGTCCGTAGTAAAAGGTAGAATTGCTATACAGTGTAATACCAGCTACTCACTTAAACTCTTCTACTGCTAAACTCTTGTTCAGTCTCAGCAACTTTTTACTGAAAATCAAAACTAAATGCTAATAATTCATTCATTGTATACATATACTGTTGAACCTTTGGACATACCCTGGGGAATTCCGTCTCTATTTTCCGGTAAACTTACTGAGTCTTGCATAGACAGACGCTGCTTGTCTCCAGCTTCTAGCTGAACATTGTATAGTCTGAGTATTCAAATTATCAGTAATATTCAAAACTGGTAGGATTGAAGTGACGTTAACAGCTCTTTAAATATCAACTTTTTGTGGCAGACTCAGTAGCTCGGCTCTCGTGTTCCACACTAGTCTGTCTGTTGATATTTCTGCATTTTGTACTGTTTAAGATGTGAAGAATTTACTACATGATAGTTTTGCTCCTTTCCAACTACAAGTAGTATTTTATTAACAGAGCATCATGTGAGGCATCAAAATAACTTTTAACAAAACAATAGTAATGCCAATATAATTATTGTCTGTAGTGGTAGACTTGTGAGTCATTCCTTCAAGCTGAGGTTGGAGCTAAAACATTACGCTCATTTTTATGAATAGCTAATCTTCTATGCAACAGTTTTTGAAGGATTGTAGAAAGTATCATCACTATATTTTATTCTGCTGTAGATTTTTCACAGCATTTTAATTGTTAAAAATTCATAACATGACACGGTCATTTATTATGTTTAGTAGTAAACTGGATGACAGTCCAAAGACTATATTGTAGCGGCTTCATCCTTCAATGTCCAGGCTTTAAATCTATAATGACACTAATCTTTGGTATAAAGATTAAAATTAGATTAGCTATTTGCCATTGTTATAAACTAAAACACAAAGTGTGGTTCCATTTTCTATGACATATGCTAATAGGGAAAGGTGGTATTATGTTGAGTTTTGGCTTAATTTCCTATTGGCTTAAAAATTTTCTTACAACATAACATCATAGTTTGTTTTTACTAGATGCATCTAACCTTCATCTAACCTATTTTCCATTAACCACTCTAAATTAAAGATGATTCTTTATTCATTCCACAGATGATATATTATTGGGCCATGTTTACCTTGACCCACTACATGTACAAAATTTTAAAGCTTTTTTAATTAAAGTTTCATTTTTTGGAGCAATCGCAAACGACTTCTGCACATGGTGCGCTAGGTGCTACACCAATCCATTTAGCGGCCAGTTACTATTCAGCTAAGGAATTAAGTTTGTTCCCGTATTGTTTGTGTTAGGGAAAATGTATTAAAATTTTGTCTGTCAAATCATCATCAAGTGTGCAGGTACGCAAGCTCGAGAAAATTGGCAGCATTCAGCTTGCTGAGCAGACTGGCCAGTATAAGTAGGATGCAGCGTCTCACCTCTTAAGAAAAGGAGCGAACTTGGCAGCCTGCTTGCCAATCTCTCTGCTTACTTGTGCCTGCTTGTTCCCGCGTCTGTACACTCCTCTGCTTCTACACCTCTTTGCCTCTACTCCCCCTGCTT
The DNA here is from genome assembly GCF_963576615.1 of Watersipora subatra. Taxonomy (NCBI): domain Eukaryota; kingdom Metazoa; phylum Bryozoa; class Gymnolaemata; order Cheilostomatida; family Watersiporidae; genus Watersipora; species Watersipora subatra. The sequence goes on from NC_088713.1 coordinate 3,116,998, forward strand.
TTACACTCCGATATTTGCTTGTGTCTTTGCCAATCTGCGTATTATCTGCAGTTTCTTTTTTACTTTTTGTAGCATTGGATGACGCCAGACAACAGATAACAACACTTCAAGAGAAAACTGACCAGCAGGCGGGAGGTAACTTTTTATGTGAATGTCTTACTAGTCTGTTGTTAGTATAGTATTGAGGGAGAGAAGCAGTCAGTTACTTCTGTAATTGATACTGCAAATCAAAACCTTGTTAACAGGCAAATGGGCTGAGGTACATATATGCACTAATGTGTTCAGCACCTGATGTGATGGTCAAATGCCAGCAGTAAAAGTGTTGCATATCTATTAGCATTTTATTTTTTTACTTTGTTGTAGCATTGGATGTCGCTAGACAACAGATAAAAACACTCCAAAAAGAAAAGGACCAGAAACCCTCCACTCTACCGAAAGAAGTTGGTCAGAAACTTTCGGCCCTACAGGAAAAAGCTGAGCAACAGGCTGAAGGTAACTTCCTCTGTTATTATCTTACTAGTCTGTTGTTACTATAGTAGTGAAGGGAGAGAAGTCAGTTACTTATTTAATTGACAATGCATCATATCCGATAGACTTTCCCACCAAACTCTAATATTACCAATAAATTACCTGTTAGTGATATCTATTATACTAGATGTGGTATCACTTTTAAGGTCTGATTCTATACGATTATTATAGACTAACCATTATTCACTCCTCGTAACTTCATTAGCGTATCTTGACGCTGCTTGAGGTATAATTGCATGAAGTCCAACAAAAATGACCATAATTTGATTTTTAGGCTGATTATAATAGACTGATAGAGGTTTGTCATTGATATCTCCCTGTTCATCAGTAAAAGTTACTTTTGTTTGTATATGCAGTGTAAATAATGATGAAAAATGTATTTAGATATGGCTGTGATGCAGAAACGGCTGGAACAATTTGTCACGTACCTACAGGCTCCAGGTGATACAAATTTGACAGGAAATCAATGTCACAGCCCAAACAGTTAATAGTGTGGTGGGCGCTGATCAGTCCTCTACCCAGCCTGACACCAAACATGTTGGCTGACCTACCATTAACCCCATTCAGGCCAAAAGAATGCTTTCGCTCAAACCTATCAAATGCCAGCTAGTAGAGAACTGACCTTCCAGCTCTCGGTGGAGAGGTGGCCCTTATAATATCTAAGGACATGCAGGTGTGCCATAAGATACACATCGACAGAAGAATCATGTAATATGTTTTCTGTACTGTAATACATCGCAATACTTTAATTGTATTTTATTATTTTGGATTAAATATACTTATTCTCTCAACCAGAGTATGTCACTAAAATGCATCTTTTAAAAATGTTTAAATTTGCTATATGAAGCAGCAATGATATCGAATTGGTGAACATGACTAGAGTCTCGTCGGAATTAAAATGGCCTTTGGTTTAATAAACCTTGATGAATGGTAGATGATTTGAGTCTATGTTGTAGAAAGCACCATCAGTTATATGTTGCTAGAAAATGTTTTATACTCAGCAATACAAAGCCTAGTTCTTTATCAAACAAACTAAAACTTAGAATTTATATCATGAAAAAATCAATTTAATTCAATTAAAATACATGCAAAATATTTATTTTAGTACAAAATGTAAAACACCTAGACCTGCCTGCTGTCAAGCCTTCTTTAATTTGGTTAAAAGCTGCTGTGATATTTTGCCATGACAAGATGAAAGAATTAATGCAAATGGTCGATATAAAATATATTATTCTCATGGTCTCCTGGCAACGTTAACCATTTTGGATATTGACATGCTTTGGCAAGCTAGTTTTTTATGTGATTTGGACCTCTTTAAATACTTGCAGGAAGCGAAATAGAATATATTGTTAAAAGTTGTTAGTTCAAATCCTGCTTGATGTGATCTTTTTGTAAAACTTCCAACTGGCTTTAAACAGACATATGGAAGAACACAGCACTTAATATAGCAAATAACAAGTACACTGGCTGTCTGGAGCAGCATGAGTGATCATCAACATCTTGTGTAAGCAATATATGCAAATCCAATGCACACTTAATGGTTGCATAATCAAGGCCAGTGGTGTTCTAGGTCATGTGCATAGGTACAAAACTTTGAGTACCTGAGTTCTACTCCTGAGTAATGCAATTTTTCTGTAATGCACTAAGTGTTGCTTAAGACGAACACTGCTTTTGTTATATTAAAGACCTGGTAGTACAGCGTACTGCTAAAAATCATCAGGTCTGCTGATAAAGCATCAGTTCAACTGCATAACTATTCAGAAATGCCAGCAGGCTGTCAATTGTCGGAGTGTTGGTCTACCATAATAAAAGTTACTAGCTCAAATCATGTATGGCGCAAACTTTCTTCCAGCCTCTAGCAGTGGCATTGGACTGGTTGAGGGTCTATTGTAGAGCTCTTTTATTTATTATTTTAGTATTATTTTACTGTAATAGCTTATAATAGAATAGAACCTTAGTTGTGTTTATATATACCCAAATATATACACAAATATATACACAAACATATACACAAACATATACACACATTTATACACAATTACATAAACATCAAAAGTCAATGATTATATAGTCAAACAGCATTGAATCTATTGACATCGTAAAAAGAAATTATCTCAAAACCTTCTGTCTACCCTTTGTCAGCTATATTATATTCCTGTTCATAGCTAATTGATGTTATAACATAGAGAACACAGACATCAAAAGATGCACCAAGTTATTTGTACAAACATTCTCAACAATCTCTTTATATCACATTAGCTATATTATATTACTATTCATAGCTATAGCTAGTCAGTACCTCGGTATGATAGAATGCTTAAAGCTTAGCATGTGCGTCATATCTAAATAGGCTGTCTCTGATTTTAATCTAAGGTACTTAGTTTCTTTTGAGTAATATAATATCACTCATCTTTATCAGATAGTCAAACCAGCTAGAGCATCCTCACAAATATCTTGTAAATGAACACATTCAAAGCTTCATTAGAACTGGCTATTATGTGATTGCTTGGTATCAACTTATCTATTGTGTAGAGTAAAGGATGGGATGCACTGGATACACAGTGGGTGGTATTACTAAGTGTGAGAACTAGCGTCAGGAACAGTGCAGCTCTATCAAGTGTTTACAGTGAAACACAGCAACTTGTTGGCGGCCTTGTTATTTATTTGAATTTCGGAACTTTCAAAGCTCTGAAACTCACTCAATATGCATAAAAAGCTTTTTCAAGAACTATGTATTGCGGCAAACAGGAGTCCTTTGCTCTTATTTGCAAGCATGTGACTTCTTCCTCACAAGAACCCATTTAAACAAAAGCACAGCTATTTCGACCAGATCAAGTCTACATTAAACTATGAGTGCATTCTTTGGCTAAAAATACAGAGACTGAAGGTAAAATATTAATTGGAAGCCAATAAATATAGCCTCAATTCCTGTTTCTAAAACTCACGTAATGAACAAAAAAGAAAATAGTTGAAGCATTCTGAACCATTAAAATATTAATATATTTAATGGTAATATATTTCAACCTCACATTTTGGATAGTTCAATCTATATATATATATATATATATATATATATATATATATATATATATATATATATATATATATATATATATATCGGCTGCTCTTACAACGGACCTACGCCCTGATGATGAGGAAATTGACTGGCACACGAAACCTCTTCATGGTGCTTACCACCAACAAATATCTAAGGTTGGCGATCTTCACCAGACATATATGTGGCTGAACAAAGGAAACCTAACGGCCAATACAGAGTCGCTAATCATGGCAACCCAGGAGCAAGTGCTCCCAACAAGGCAACTCCAAACGAAAATCTATCACACTAGAGACGATCCTAGATGCAGACTGTGCAAAGATGCACCTGAGACCATCCAACACATCATCAGTGGATGCAGGCAGCTAGCAGGGAACGCATACACTGAGCGGCATAATCATGTCGCAGGTATTGTGTATAGAAGTCTATGTGATGAGTATGGCCTTAATAAACCACAACACTGGTGGGAAGCTCCTGGTAAGGTGAATGAAAATGACCGCGCTAAGATCCTCTGGGACTTCTACATCCAAACTGACAAGCATGTCCTAGCAAACCAACCAGATATAGTGGTGGTAGACAAGGAGAACAAGAGGGCTACTATTATAGATATAGCAGTACCCAATGACTACAATATAGCCAGCAAAGAAAAAGAAAAGGTAGAGAAATATCTCCCTCTTGGAGAAGAAATTGAAAAATGCTGGAATTTAAGAACAACTGTAATCCCAGTAGTCATTGGGGCACTGGGCGCAATAACACCGACGCATAAAATGTGGCTTGCCCAAATACCAACAACAATCAACTCAGGTGAGTTGCAGAAAAGTGCGCTATTGGGAACAGCTAAGATCTTGAGGCGAGTGCTCAAACTCCCAGGTCTCTGGTAGGAGACCCGAGTTATAGCAGAATTTACCACCCATACGGGGTATCCGGGGTGAGGAAACAATTATATATATATATATATATATATATATATATATATATATAAAGATTGAACTATCCAAAATGTGAGGTTGAATACAACCAGCCACAGATGCTACTGGGAAGAAGAGGTAATCAGGAAAAAGAGAGACGTATAAATCAACACTTTGACCAAATACAGCAAGCCAGAAGCATTACAGACAAAGCAGCCAGCCATTGCAGGAGCAGTGGATGCCTTACTATGAACCTGACAGCTTTGACATAGATTACAATCAAGCGAAACAAACACAAGGACTACCTACCAAGTGATTGCATGGACTACCGGCAAAACAAATTATGAAGCGAGCTGATCAGCACACCAAAAACACCATAAATGTAGCTGCAAGACTACCTGAAGTAGAAAAGTTCTCAAATGGACCCTTAGCAGAAACTACATTCAGGGAATGGACAGACAATTGTGAGCTGAACTGCCAAGCCTTAAGTATTCCGCAAGAAAATTGGAGAAAAATACCTCCACTTTATCTAACCGAAAGTGCTCTCATCACCTATCGTAATATAATAGCAAAAGATCCAAACCATTAAAGAAGCTTACAACATACTCACAGCTGAACTCGCTGAAGAATTTGCGGTGACAGATGGAATAGCTAACTCAGTAGACCTAAACAACAGAGTGAAGCAATAGTCTGAAAGTGTTGGCAAGTACTATGCAAACATCACTATTGTCATGCCGAAAAGACTGTTTCCCACCATGAATGATGATGCGCTAGACCAGATTATACTATCATCATTTGTCAGAGATCTGCCAGTGACCTTCAAAAGAGGCTTGATGATTATCCCTAGTATTACCACAGCGGATATTGCCTTCAAAGCAGCACAGATAATGAAAAAGACAAATGCTATTTTACTTAATGAGTCAGCACACGCAAATATTAGCGCAGTAAATCGTGACATAAGACAGGAAGAGCAGATGGAAGCAATAAAGCATAGACTGAAAAACCTGGAGCTAATAGAAACTGAGAGAGTAGCAGAGAGCAGATGTGGACATCATAATAATAACAACTTGTTCCGACAAGATATAAATCATGGTAGCAATGCAGCAGCCAACCCAAACTGGGGAGACAGAAGATAGAATAAATCAATGGGTGTGCAATTTCACGGCAACTATAAAAAAATTGGCCAGGCATGATATTACTCAGGCAGAAGATTTGATAATTGTTTGATAAATCAAAGAAATACAAACTTCCCAAAAGTGCCTCAATGGCAACCATGGAGACAAAACCAGCCGCAACCAGAAAAAAGACCATCATCACCAGCATGTGGGCCAGGAGTTCACAATAGATGGTAGACCCATATGCAGAAACTGCAATGGCATAGGTCATCGAAACTACTTTTGTAGGAGAGCAGCAAATTCTACACTAGAAGGACAAATGACACAGCAAAATCGCATAGTGCTCTTTCAAGACACTAGAAACCAGCCGAGGCCTGTCAACACTCTCAATAGTCACGAAGGTCAATTACTAATAGGCCAAGAATGGTAAATAATTTAAGCCCAGACTTACCTACACCAACAGCTCTTGCAGAGGAAAAACTTGAATGTGCTACAACTGAAGAAGAGCAGACGACTCCTCAGCCACAATAAGAGCCGACAACTCCTCAGCCGCAGAAAGACCAGACAACTCCTCATCCACAAATAGAGCAGTCAGACTTACAAGCAATCGCCACAACAGAAACAAACGCAGTGCAGTAAGTAACAAGTCGAACAGAAAAACATGCATCAGAAGCACCAGAAAGCCCTAAAGACAGTTATTTTGAGTTTCAACAATGCCAAAGCATAATATTGTTCAATTTGGCACAAGACATAAGACAGAAAGACTGACAACCGCTATGGAAAAAGCAGTAAGACTGATTGCTGTTGCAGCCATAATTATTTTGATTAGCAGCCTATTTGGAAAAGCAAAAGCATACCCAGTCAACTCCATGATATGTCATACAACAGATAGTGCCAGATCACACCCACATTTAATACTGGACTTACCTGTAGAAATAACATGCTCCAAATCTAAAGACTGTACACCAGAGGTAAAACTGCTGAATCTACAATTATACAAGAACTATTACGACTGGCGAGCAATGAATATGCCTTCCAAACAAAAAAGTAGACACTGTCTATCGCAACCAAAGATGAACAGGAAATATAGTAGCCAAACGTTCTCAACCCAAAACCTGGATTTAATGCACCCATTTTTTTACAGACTAGCCAACAGTACCCAAGAACAATAGACAACAAAGCAACAGAGGCATCGCATGACAATATACTTGAACTGTCGATCAACATGCAATCACTATACAGAAATCAAGGAGGAGGAAGCACATCTAAAATATGACAAGAAGAAACAGAAAGTACGAGCTACAAGGCTATACAAAGGAAAAGTGGGTGACGGAATATATTTATGAACATGGGCCACAGGATGATTTGGAGTAGCTTACAGCATCCAGCTCTACACATATATCAACACATATCAAAGAAAAACTAAATAGAAAATTGTTATAAAAAGAAAAAAAGACTTTACAGCCTGATCATAAGGCAGATACGCTACTGGATATCTATCAACAATTAAGGATAAATAGATTTATATGATTTATAAGTAACTAACGTGAAATAATAAATAAGTATACATATATCCAATACAGTTGAATGTTAAGATGATATAGCGAGGACGACACATTTCCGAATGCCCAAATGACAACTGATACAGAAGTGATTGACATTCTTCAACTGGAAGCAAATTGGCTCTGCGATAGAGAGCAATCTAATGAAAACTTAACACTGTGATACAACACGCCCACAGAGCCTACTTAACCAAAACAAAGGCGTAAAACAAAAGTGTGTAAAGAATTTTAATGAACTGAGATAATGACCATTGTTGTGACAGGCTGATAAAGACCAAAAGCCAAACAACATATAGATGGGAGAAGATCCGGACCGATACATGCAAATATTTAAGCCAGAGTCTGGCTTCACTTGAGGGTCAGTATGTGTGAGGGTTTGAAACAATGAATGTTGGAATCTGCTGCAAACCGCGTAAGTGAAAACAGCAATCACGCCAAGATTGGCATCGCAAGAATTGTGACGCTAAATTAAGAGCGTGAAAAACTACAAGGCTAAGAATGCATTAGTGTTGGAAGCAATGACCGGCCAGCTTGAGAGTCAGGGGAGATCGGAATGTAGGCCAGCGCGGGAAACTATGGGGCTAGGAATGCATCGATGTTAGAAGAATTAGAGCGTTACAAGGGCAGCATAGTAGTAGCTTTGAAGCATTGCCACCCGCTGCCACAAACAGCGTAGTAAATGATGTACTGATGAAAATATCAAGCATATGAACCATTTAGCCATTACAACTGATGAGAGACATTAACAATCATGATAGAGCTACTCCCAATTATGATTATCACCATTACGCATGAGGGAGATGTGTGACCATCCACGAATTAATTATTATTGTCACCCCTACATACAAAGGAGAAAAAACAAAAACTACCCAATATTATTTTGCAGAGTGACAACAAGCAGAAGCAGAGACACATATACATCAAACCATCAAACGATCGAGTATTTACAACACTTATATATATATATATATATATATATATATATAAATATATAAATATATAGATATATATATAAATAAATAAATATATAGCTTATAAAATCATTTATTATAGATAAAATTACTTTGGAAAATCAAAATACAATTACACATGAATTTTAATGTTATGAACAATAATAAAAGGTTATTTAATGACTATAGAATGCATCACATGAAACATGAATATCTATTTTGCCTTATGTTAGATAGATAACTATACATTAAGCTGTCTCAGGACGAGTATTAAAGCAAAAGCCATGTTTTCAAATCAGCTATTGATGATTTTCAGGTTATGGCCAATCGTTTAGAAATTTTAGACTTAGCCTCTTAGCTTATTGACTCGCTAGCTTATTGGTATTCCATATGTTATCATGGAATCCCAAAGATATGATGTCAATAAAAAATAAATAGACATTACAGGAATTTTGTGAGATACGCAAGAATGAACTCAGGCAGCCAATGACACTGATCAACGATCAGAGAATAAGTATATAAGGAGGAGCTGGCAGCAGGCCAAAGCACAGCTCAACTGGCAGCGAGCCAGAAACACGTAGCTTGTCAAAGAGCCAAGCAGCAAAAGGGTGCATAGAGAGAGGCTAATATAAGCCATAGGAGCCTGCAGCAAATAGCTTGCAGAGGATCAACCCATTGAGGAGGAAAAACATACAGCAGATACAATTTACCTCAAGAGATGGGAAACCAGGAAAACTACTAAGCCTTTAGAGAAAAGAATTCATTCAGCCCCCCCTGCCAGCAGAAGGAGCCATCGCTACACGCAAGTCACTACATGCCTCGCAGACACATAACTATTGAACCTAGAAAGGCCGTAACTAATAGGGCTAATTATACAAAGGTATCGTTATTATTGCTTTGGCTAGTTAGTATTGACAGAATTACTGTTATTCTTGATCTTCTAAAGGAAATAAAGTTCACAGACACTTGAAAACAAACCACTGGCACATTCTTGTTGTTTATCAGATGATTGCCTACAAGCAGTACTACACCTTGTAATCTCAGTACTACTTGTTGCAAACTTTGATACTTGGGCTCATCATTGCAATAGGGTGTACTGTCAAAACAAATTGCAAGGAGAACTATAGGAGTGCCCATCTCCATTGATTGAGTTGTTATTTCAATTTGGCCTTATAACAGCAGTCTGATTTTTGTGGGGTAGAAGTGCCACTTTGCCTGCGGTCAAAAATTGTCTTGGAAGAAATTGAACTCAAGGTCCAGAGGCTAAACATTACACATAGAACCATAAAACCATAATATTATTAAACTCAGAGGAAATACTGACAAAAACATTAAATTTTTCATTATTATTTGAATATAATCAGCAATTATTACTATTATTATTTGAATATTTTAAATTTTTCCCTTGACACCACCATGAACTCTGACCCAAGACCTTGTAACTTGAGAACAAAGTATCACCATTAATTTGGTTCTTAGATGTCATACAGCTAATTATAAATGAGTCTAGAGCTGGCAAACTGTTATACCAAACAGTATATCTGTGTGTATGAACAGAATAACAGCACTTATAAAAAGTATATCGGTTTGTATGAACAGTCAATCTGTACATATGAAGAGTACATCAGTACATATCCGCAGAATATATGAACAGCATATCTGTATGTATGAAGAGCAAATGTTTATAAATGAACATCACATTTGTACACATTAACGTATGCATGTATGTACGTATGTACGTATGTACGTGTGTACGTATGTACGTAGGTACATCTGTGTGTACGTACGTATGTATGTATGCATGCATGTATGTATGTCTGTATGTATGTATGTATGTATGTATGTATGTATGTATGTATGTATGTATGTATGTATGTATGTATGTATGTATGTATGTACTGTGTACGTACATACGTATGTATGTATGTACGTATGTCTGTATGTACGTATGTGCGTATGTATGCATGTATGTATGTACGTATGCATGTATGCATGCATGTATTAATATATGTATGTATGTATTTATGAATGTATGTATGTTTGTATGTATGTACGCATGTACATATGTGCGTATGTACGTATGTATGTATGTACATATGTATTTATGTATGCCTGTACATATGTATGAATAGAATAATTGTGCAAACAAACATGTCTGTCTATATGAACAGCATAATTGTATGTAGCCCATGCTCCTAACCGGCTGTAAGAATCTCCTTTGGCCAGCCTCACCCAGTCAGTAAGCTTCCAAAGGTAAACAAGCGTAATATTTATTTTCATCCTCAGCTATTCTTGACCGAGCCTGTCCACCCACACTATTATCTTATTATCTTATCTTAGTGTCTGTAACAGACAACAAAAATACCGGCTAGACTGAGAACAACCAAGCATGCCTGATAGAGACTACTGTATTAAGAACAACTAAAAGGTAAACAACAACCCAGAATTGCTTACTTGCAGATTTCATCAGTACACGATAGATTTATCCTTTCTGTAAGAAAAGAGACACGAACTTAACAGATTGAGTGTGTAACTTAACAACTGCTTCATTTATAAGAAATTAAAAGGCTATTACATTGCCCCATTTAAACTATGACAAAGCTAACAAAATGGCTGCTCTCTCTATCTTTAGGGCTAGCTGGTAGGTCTGAGTCAGCAGCTACATTAAGTACTCTATTATTCCTTGGACTGATCATCTAAATAAGAGAAGACAACTCTGAAGTAAAGGCAACAAGATTCTAGAGCACAAAAACTGAAAATAACTCATAGGCAAAAAAACAGTTTGAAAAAACCTTTTGCTAGGGTCTAACAAATGTGGATGTAAATATTTGTGTTGTTGTGTTGAATTGTAGAGTTTCCATTAAAGGCAAGAAATTACATCGTATTATTTATACCAGTGTTTCCCAACTACCTTGGAACCATGGACCCCCCTGAGCTCCTTATCTAAAAGTCATGGACCCCTTTATAAACATCATAATATATGGTGTTTATAACAATGCATTGTAAATTGGCGTACATTATAAATTAGAGTAATATAAGAGTCAGCAGATTTGACATGTTTCTATTTATTTTCCTATATAAAGCAATGCTATACTAAATTGCTTTGACTTTTAATTTTCAGTAGTCAATTTGTTAGTGGAATGGATTGTACTTCTTGTTTTTCAATTTTTTTGATATTAATAGTCGCAATTGTGAAATGACCCAAATTTGGTTTTTTGGCCTTTGTTTGGGTGATTTCGAGTAAATTATATTTAACTTTAAGCATATACTAAGACCCCTACCAATCTTAAAATTGGTAAAAATAGGTAAGTTGAAATGTTTTATATTCCATGGTTCTTCGTATATTGTTGAAATTGAAGAGGGAGAGAGAGAATTACGGGTTTGCTGATTACAGGTTTTGTTGTTTTGTACTACTAACCGGAAATCAGGTACTATCCAGCAATTGACGCACATACGTGATAAATGTCTAGACCCAAAAACTTAAAAAACTATTGCGACCACCCTGTGGAAATTGCATTAGCAGCAAAATACAGGTGAGCACAATCCCAACAGAGCTCGATCATTAAACCCCGCCTATATGATAGCCATCACCTATCCTTTTAGGGTTTTATATCATTGATCCAACCACTATAAGACAGAAATAACTGTAAGTAACTAGCTAGAAAACCAATATTGGCACCAGCCTGTGGACCCCCTCAAAACTTCCTGTGGACCCCTAGAGGTCCATGGACCACCAGTTGGGAACCACTGAATAATACAATAGAGGATCTTACAATATGTACTTCCCATAACGTAAAATCCAGATAACATAAAAAAATATTCAATGTTTTTGCTGCACACAACGGAAAAAAAATCAAAAGAGCATAAAATTTGATGCAGAGGCAAGCTATCATATTTGAGTTGAATGGTAACATATCTTTTAGCACTTGTGAGCAAAAATGCCGTGCACATAGCGCTGTATTTATTATACATAGACCTTCTATAACCGGTTAGTTAGCAGACATTAATGTCTTCTCGCTTAAGAAAGGGTTAACAAAAATTATCATTCATTGAAATAGATTCTAGATAAGTTAGGCTAGAGCAAGAAAAAAACTTTTCAAAATGCTGCAATTGTCTATGTTGATATTGTGTTAAACTTAATCATCTAATAAAACTTCAAATAAGATAATCAAATGACATATTTAAAAACATGGCTTTTTTAAAAGTTGTTACGTTGTAAAAAGGTACATTTTTCAGACCTATCAAGTAATGTTTTTTTATGGAGAATCACAAGGGACAACGAATTCCTGTAGTATCTTTTGGCACCAGTAATCTGCCAAACCTTCTCACATTTTGTTAACTTTCCAAATCAATTGTTTTAAGCTTTGGATTCTATTGAAAATTAGGAGTCTAAATCGCACTCTATAAAACCCAGTTTTTACATCACTTTCATCTGTGCTAAATATGCTGTAACTTTTTGAGCACCTTCCAACTCTGGCTAAATTAAAAAGTATTTTTGGTGGTTGTATAAGTGTGTCAGTCAGGTTCAAATATAATTGCTAACAGCATGTTATTGAACTGCAAGGAATTTTTTTACTTCCGTTAGGATTGTGCCAATTGGACCACTTTGTTTTAATCTCCTACTAATGCTGAAGCTTTGTGAACATAGTCAAACTGAAGTTAAAATTAAAACTAATATTTTGTAAACGCTTGTCACGCATCAGTGTGATTAAAATAAATATGCAAACATTGTTTTAGTGTGCTGCCAGAAACTTTCTTATTATCCAACAACTGTTTACTTAAAGCTGTGTCTTCATTTTGAGCAAATCAAATTATGTGTAGGATGGGATTACAGAGGCAATGGGATTTACCTGACACATTGACCATGGGATTTATCATGACGCACTATGTCATGAGATGACCAAGATGATCAGGCATCCCGAGATAAGATTTCGGTATCTTCCTATGCAGAGATTTTTCAACTTGGTGCTGTGTTTTAATTCAAACATATAATAGATCACACCACGAAAAATTTTGATTCGCATTTTTTTGTTGGCCAGAAAAAAAATACATCGCAACCAAATGGTCTTCGTGGTAAAAAAAATATTTTTTGAAAAACATGTATGTCGTCTTAATTAATTTGATCATTGTAAAATAACTGCTAATCTGACTTTTTTAGAGTTTTTAAAATTACTACAAAAAATTTAACAATACGGTTACTGTAATGCTTTGCGATTCTAAAATGTCCTGAGGTCTACGAGGAGCAAACTCTTTATGAAAACTCGGTTTATAATTGCACTTTCATCATATCGCTAAATATTGATCTAAACTGTCTGACCGACTATTTTAAATTATCTCTATAATTTCATTAACAGAACTATTTTATGGACTGTGACATTTGACTGTGTAAGCAGGGAAAACCGGCAACTATAGTTTAACAAGGCTCATCATTCAACTGATTATATACCATAAAAATTGAGCTAAAAGAATTTTCTAATCACAGCAATTGTCGACATTATTATCGTGTTAAATGGTATAATCTATAAAAATATTGTTAAAATAATCAAATGATGTATTTGGAATTATGCCACTTTGAACTTTATTATGGGATAAGTTTTAGGTGGTCAAAAGTTTTTGAAAATGGCAATCCTTGAATAAGTCAGATGAGTAAATGCTGAGTTGCAAGAAAGTTTGGTTTTTACACTTATTTTATAAGAATTTTTAAGCGAGCATTAGAGGTGACAGTGAGTGACTCTAATCCTATTAAGCACCAATCGTCGGCCAAAAAATCTCACTTGGTTGCGGATTTTCTCACTCTATTGTCTTAATCTTAGGCTTCTATTGAAAGCTGTGAGTTTAAATTGCGCTAAATATAATTCAATTTTTACGTAGATTTTTTTTGCCACACCTGTTGTCAAGCTTTGAACAGCGCGAAACTGCAGCTTTACTTTGAGATGAATTATTCAGATGAGCCTGTGGTACGTCTGTCCGGTTAAAATAGATATGCTAGCAAATCGCATGTTCACTGCAAGGCATTTTTTACGTAAACAAACGCTGTGTCTATCAGTATATTTAAACAAAAGACAAAAGCGTTAGAAAGAAGATCGCCATACTTGGGACCGAATAGTTGGCCCTCTGCATATACAAATAAAGCGAACATCTCATTAATACAGTTTCTCTATTGCATGTGGACCATAAAATTGAAACCTGCCAACAATGTAATTTACATCAGTTGACACACCATAGCCCAGAGTGATCAATAATTAGGTATCTTCCAAACACACATACTTTTCGACATGACGCTTAGCTCCATTTTAAACGTATCATAGATAATAGCGCAAAAACTTTTATCATGCATTTTCTGCGTACCCCAAAAACATCATTACAATAATTTGCATTTATGGTTTTAGGAAAAGCTTTAAAAAACATATATGCCAGTTTATTATTTTATTCATGAGAATATAACTGCTACTCAGACTTTTTAAATGGTAAAATTACTACTGTCACTGCAAAACTCAGTTACTGAAATGCATTGTTGTTCTGAGATGTCCTGGCGCCTGCGTTGAGTGAAATTTTCAAGAAAATTCTGTTTACAATTGCAGTTTCTAATCATATATCTAAATATTGATCTGAACTGTTGGACTGACTATTAAAAAATATTTTTGTATAGTATTTGTACAACTGTTTTTATACTCAGCCTTGTGACTCAGGGAACACGGCAAATCTGCACTATAGTTTAACAATGCTCATTATTTCGCAGAGTAGATAACATGTAAAGTGAGCAGAGAATTAAAAAAATTCTTTTCAAATCACTGCAATTGTCGATATTATTATTTTGTCAAATTTTCTTAACTAATAAAACTACTATTAAAAAGACAATCAAATGATATATTTGGAATTATGCCACTTCGAACTTCATTATGTGATAGATGTTAGGCAGCAAAAAGGTTTTGACAAGGGCAATCCTTGAATAAGTCAAATGAGTAAATGCAGAGTTACATAAAATTCATATTTTTTATAGTTATTTTATATAAATTTTTAAGCGAGCATCAGAGGTGAAAGTGAGTCACTCTAATCCTCTTTACAATTAATCCTCTGCCAAACAAGCTCACTCGGTTGCCAATTTTCTAACTCTGTTGTCTTAAATTTAGGCTTCTTTTGAAAGCTGGGAGTTTAAATTTTGCTAAATAGAATTCAATTTATACATATATTTTATTTGCTACATCTGTTGTAAAACCTTTTAGCAGCACAAAACAGCAGCTTTACTTCAAAATTAATTATTCAGACGAGTGATTGCCAGGCTTGTCAGATCAAAATAAAAACGCTAGCAAATTGTCTGTTCCCTGCAAGGTACTTTTTTACACTATCAAACACTGTGTCTATCATTATGTTCGAATTAATTCCATTACCGTTAGAAAAAAATATTATCAAGTCTAAGATTGTCCAAGACTTGGACGGGTTAAAGTCTTGCATCCAGTTCTGCCTCTAAAACATGCGTCTATGTAAAGCATCAAAGTCTCGCTTCTAAGTCTCGCTTCTGAGTCTCACGTGTAGGTCTCACGTCTAAGTCTCGCATTTAAGTCTCGCGTCTAAGTCTCACCTTCAAGTCTCGCATATAATTCTCACATCCAAGTCTCGTTTCCAAGTCTCCGTCTAAGTTTAACTCTAAGAAATTTGTAATGATCTTTATTTTTTGACATGAATCATTCGAACTTAAAAATTCTTTTTTTACATTATTTGGCTTGTTTTTGTGTCTGTAATGAAAAGTCCATAATAAGTTTTATTTGCTTCAATTTAAATATTTTTTCATAATCGAAGGGTGACAACTTCAAAAAATTAAATCATGCGTTCTTGTAGCATTTTAGCTAAAACGTTACAAGAATAAGCTTTGCCACTATTATCATAACGTTGTTAGAGCAAATTATTGTTGAATGTCCCATCAATGTTCCAGAAATGTTACTCTGGAGTATTTGTGCATAAAGGTCCATAAAACATTGACATGCAACCTAACTGGAATTTTATGGTGTAGCGTCATTTTTACCTTCATATTAACGTCCCAGCAATGTTAAAGGGTTGTTACTTTGGAAAGTTAGAGTGTAAACATTCACATAAAATTGTCTTCTAGTATAGTCGGAACAGAATGGTGTTCGACCATTATAGAATGTTCAACAGAAGATCTGGTGCAACATTCCCATAATATTTAGAGAATGTTACAGAATATTCCACAAACATGCTTTCCATGTTTTCTCAAAGATGCTAGCTAACATTCCAAGAACATTCAAACGTAAAATTCTTGGATGATTGCTGGGACATTCATTTGAAGGTAAAAATTATGTCACACCGTAGTGCTTTAAATACATTAAAAGCCACTGTTATATGGATGTTTACAATCAAACATTCCAGAGTAACATTCCTGTAACATTGCTGGAACAATCATTCGAAGGTAAAAATGATTTCACACCATGATGTTCAAACTACACAGCAAGCCACTGTTATATGGATGTTTACAGTCAAAAATTCCAGAATAAAATTTTTGGGACATTGCTGAAACATTCAACATTAATGTTCTCTAACAGTTTATGAAAATGTTAGCAAAGATTAGTCCTGTAACATTTTCTCGAACAGTATAATAATATTTTTGCACAGCATTAGGCGCAGTAATCCTGCGACATTGTTAGAACGTAATGCTACAATGATAATGAGATAACATTTGTAGAACATTATAAAATGTTTGCTTGAATGGTTGTTTTACAGTAACATTGCGGAAAATCACAGGAATGTCGCTGTTAGTCGAGAGACTCTTCAGACATTCAATGTCATTCTATATCATCCATAGAACTTGGAAGTAGGGTGAAATTCTCATACTGAAATATCTCCTATTTCTATTTTGACAAACTGCATGCATGGAAACAAAGACAAACTTCTTTGCATTGTTCAAACATGTATCAGATGATGCTGAGTGATGAGCTTTGCAGATTGCTAAGATTAGAGCAATATTTTTGTACTTCGAGCAATTGTGGTTGTTTAATGGAATTAAAAAAGGTGTTCATTTTTTTGGTTGTTGCATTAAATTTTAAATGACCGAATTTTTTTGCCAAACTTAAACTTATTAACTTCTTCAAAAACCATTTTATTCAGGTTCAAACGTAAAATTGCAGTAATCAGGAAACATTCAATATTCGTAAACAATAAAAAAGTTTATTTTTTATACAAATTTTAATTAGGCTATTATTATATAATCAGGTATCTCAAACAAAATCAAAAGCACAAATTTTTGATATACACAGTAACTCTTTGCAAGACCAAATGATTTGATGCACTTTTCATCAACCAGGTTTGCCACACGATCTGCAACATAAAATAAAAACATACACTTCTAAAAAACTGTCCAAAGATTTAAGCATGCTACGGAAAAATTAGACGAAATACTTAATTTGCATAGCATATTCCCTAATTAGCAATAATTGTATGATTATTTATTAAAAAGGTCTCAACTATTTCTGAAATGCAGTGATCATATTTATTAAGCCAAAGGTAAAAATATGCTAAAGCTATCCGGACATAAACATTCAAATCTTATGTGCCACTAAATAGTCTAATTACCTTAACTAAGGTTTGTGCAGTAAATGATGAATGCGTTGCAATCGTTATCTGGACCTGCAACTTAACCTTGACAAGTGAACTGTCTGTTATACAAGGGAAACTGATATACAGCAGTCTGTTATGTTTGAGGGGGTTCAACACAACAACATTTCCTGATATAATATATGGCTCCAGTTTCTTCATCCTTGACTCTGGTCCACCTGCATTCTCTGCTATAATGTGTCTCAACCGTAGACGGGCTGAAGTTAACAAGAAAAAAACAACTTCATAACAAGCATGTTAGATAACAAAGATTAGATAATATAGAAGTCTTTGTAATAACAGGTATAACAGTGCATAAAGCCATTTAAAAAATACATGTAAACCAGTGAAATAAACCTATCAACCAAACTTATCACAGAGGGAACAATTGTTACCGCTTGCATGTTTGCTTTAAGTTTTAATATAAATGGCAACACAAAGTAATGTTGTCAAAAAAAGCTCGTCTTATTGTACATAGAATAATAAAAATGAAACATGTTTTAGGTCACGAATGATGTATAAACCAATTTTTATCTTTTACTCAACAACGCACACGAGCGAACAATTTTTTCTCTACTGTCACTAAAACGTCAATGCTGATAAGATGGGTCCTACTTGTCGTGTTTGTTATGATATAGTATTGGTTTACAGGATTGCTGCTTCAATTTAACCTTTTATGATGATAAATGTCTTAAATTTTTATTCAAGTTGAAAGTGTTTGTGATAGGATAGCAGACAAGGCTAAAGTATCCAGGAATTATAATTACTGTAGGCTAAAAAATATTGGTCTTACAAAAATATTATTACTAAAATTATATTAACAAACTTATCATAATAATAAAATGATACCAACACATACTACAAAATATTTATCAGTAAAAATATAAACATACAAAATTATATATATATTAATGTATAAATATATGCAATTGCAGAACTATATAACACATTTTACAGCATGTTTTTGAATTATGTCTTTTATCAACCATTATAATATATAAAGGTAAAATGATGACAATAATAAAAATATGAATAATGAAAACAATAAAACGATAAAACAATGAATAATAATTTAACTATTAGTAATTAGAAAAGCTAATAGATACACATATATTTATATATATACATATATATATGTATGTAAATATACTTATACATATATAAATATATATTTGTGTGAGTGCATATAAAGTCAAATGTTTTTAAGTTTACATATAATTTTTGTGTATAGTCACCATAAGAATTTCAACATTTTTTTTCAGAAAAAAAAACTTAAATATCAAGATAGAAACTGCTTATCCATATTTTCATTTCTACCATACATATTTGCAAGAAAAAATTTATTTTACAAACTTTGGGACAAAAATATATTTACTTACTGTGAATTGCAGTAGCAACAAAGTTCCCAATAGAAAACCTGTACTCTGCATCCAGAAAATATAGATTCTTTAGTGCTACTGTAAAACACAAAATATTTAAAGCAAGACAAAATTATTTTGACCAAAAGAGTTAAAGCGTTGATAGGATTTTTTCTATAACTAGTACCATAAAACCTTCTTTAGCAAAAATCGTTACATTTTTTCAACCTAAAAGGGTTGCAATTCGATAATTTGGTCACAATCAAAAAAACCTTGTCAAATGCATGTATGTAGTATTGTAAAATAAGGTAAACTCTTTTAGTGATTGACAAGCACAATGACCTGTAAATTATAGATAAATTAAATAGCAAAAAAATAATTGTTCGGTTAGAAATATTCAGCTATCAGGTTAATTCAAAATCAAAAAGTTGAAGTACAACATAAATTTGGTTTAAAAGTTTTTCTCGTCTGAAAATTGCATCTCATGAAATTTATAAATAAAATAAGATGCAAAAACTTTGAAGGTTCAATCGTTTACTAAATAGTTTTGAAAATTTTTTGTTTGAAAACTAACTGTCAGTAAACAATGCTTTAAAGAACAATTTTTGCGGTGAGTTTTAATAGTTTTTAGTTTCATTTAATTTTCATTTAATTTCACTGTCACCACTTCAATGGTTTTCCTTACATAGCTGTGCATAGTAAAACAAGCAAAAATGATTGCAAAGTTTGCAAAAAGCAAAAAGTTGTACTAAATCTTGAAAAAAGAAATTTCCGAAATTCAAAAAAAAATTTAGGCTCGATTAGTTCTGAAAATTTTGGAACATTGCTAGCTCTAAATTTTAGATGATACATATTCAAAGTTGGACGAAATTCCTTAAATTTGGTGAACATTTTTTTGACTCTATGGATAATCGACTAGAAGTATTAACCCTTTGGCTGGGTAAAAGCCCGGCAAAAACATCCGAAAGCAGTGGAATTTATTTTTCAAAATTTGATAAATTCGATATTTCATGAACATGCATAGCTCAAATCTTAAATTTATATCTATGAACAAAAAATTTTATACATAAACATTCATTTACATATTTACCAGTAAAAAAATACAACCATTGGCAATTGTCCCTGTATAAAATGCTTGGAAGCATTTCTTTTGGTAGATCCACAAGCTATAACGTAGCCGTGCGAGCTATCACAATATCATTTTTCTCTGTATATTCCAAGTATATTAACGATCCAAAAATTTAATATCATTTCTATTATGTAAACTATATTATTCTGATCACACACAAAGTCACTAACGATCGTCAGTAAGGTAAACTCTTTTAGTGATTGACAAGCACAATGACCTGTAAATTATAGATCGATTGAATAGTAAAAAAATAATTGTTCGATTAAAAATTTTCAGCCATCAAGTTAGTTCAAATTCCAAAAGTTGAAGTATAACATAAATTTGGCTAAAAAGGTTTTCTCGTCTGAAAATTGCATCTCATGAAATTTATAAATAAAATGAGATGCAAAAACTTTGAAAGTTCAATAATTTACTAAACAAGTTTGAAAAGTTTTTTCTTTGAAGCTAATTATTGGTAAACAATGCTTTAAAGAACAATTTTTGGGGTGAATTTTAATAGTTTTTAGTTTCATTTAATATAACTGTCACCACTTCAATTGGTTTCCTTACATAGCTGTGCATAGTGAAACAAGCAAAAATAATAAGATGTACTAAATCTTGAAAAAAGCAATTTCAAAAAATCAAAAGAAAATTTAGGCTTGATTAATTCTGAAAATTTTGGAACATCGCTAGCTCTTAATTTTAGATGATGCATATTCAAAGTTGAACCAAAATTCCTTAAATTTATTGAACAATTTTTTTTGACTCCATAGATAATTGATTAGAAGTATTAGCCCTTAGGCAAAAACCCGGCAAAAACCCCCGAAAGCAGCGTAATTTATTTTTCAAACTTTGATAAAATTGATATTTCATGAATATGCATAGCTCAAATCTTAAATTTATTTCTATGAACAAAATCTTTTATACATAAACATTCATTCACATATCTATCACTAAAAAATACACCCATATACAATTGTCACTGTATGAAATGCTTGGAAGCATTTCTTTTGGTAAAGTCAAGCGCTATAACATAGCCGTGCGAGCTATCATAACTATCGTTTTTCTCTGTATATTCCTAGTATATTAAAAGTCCAAAAAGTTTATATCATTTCTATTATGTGAACTATTTTATTCTGATCACGCACAAAATCACTATTGATCGCATGATCAAATAACATTTTATTTTACTGTTTTTAAAGTCGAGCCGATGATGACTGTTTTGTTCAAATTTATTCTTTTCCAAAGATGGGCGATTCGTTTAGCTTTTAGCACAAAGCAGGGCTTCTCAGATAATTTTTTCATAATGTAAATCATCGACTATTATCTTGTTGATGATATTTAAAACGTACTAGTGTTCATAGCCTTTGTTTAACGTTACTAGGGGCAGCTTTATAAATGTCTGCCGAAAGCGACATAGATTTCGTTTCCCCACGCAACCGATAAACGACATTTTGGTCATTTCCCCAGCCAAAGGGTTACAGAGAAATTTTAGCTATTTTACTACCAGACATTATAAGTGAGATAAAGTAATATAATTTAAATCTGAATTTTTTCCAACATTTTCCAAACTTGGTTAACAGACTTTGAACAACTCGTAAATCACTCAAAGGAATAACTATTTTGTATGTTAAGGAAATGTTCTCCTCTTACGGTATACCAACACAGGATAAAAAGCTGCTCACCCCGTTTTTAAGTTGTGTGTTAAATGTTTTGGTTAAATTTGCTGCAAACCAAACATCCCTTAAATCTCAAAAAGCGTAAATGTAAATCAGAATTGTTTACCATATGTAGTTGCACCGAGGAAAGCCAGCGCTTTTATGTACTTGTACTATCTGGCGAAGGTATCCTCTGCTTGGGGAATTAACAATGTCAGCCTCAAAGTCCTCTTTTGATCCAGGCCTCATAGACAGTTCTTGCAATTTGGGCTTTGCATCAACCTCTAAATCATCTTCTGAATATATTTAATTCTTATTTATGTTTAGTGTTTATCTTGAAATGAATATATACGCACACCAACATGTACCCAAATTGCCTAAAATATATAAATATATATATTTTTGTATGTGTTTTTCCAATTTATACACAGATAATACAAAGCTGTAAATATTTGTATATATCAAAGTATTCGTAAACTTGTATATATATGTTTGTATATGTACACATATCTAAATACGTGCATATACATACATATCCGTAAATAATATATACATAAATGTATATATATATATATATATATATATATATATATATATATATATATATATATATATCTCTATATATATATATATCTCTATATATATATACATATACAAATATATATACACATATATATACATATGTATATGTATATATACGTACATATATACATATACCTATATCTATTATATGTCATATATATACATACATCAATTGTACTACCGGGCGTTCCTGGGCAAGACAAAAGACTGTGGACAAAAAACTGTTTTGCATTTAACATATAACGACATTTGCTATTTTAATTTTCAAATTACACATCATGAGAATAGGGTTTCCTGTAGTTGAAATAAGTTAAGAGTAAAATAAAAACAACTGTAAAGGTTTTCAAACTTTGTTAAACAACTGTAACTTTGAAACTTTGTATAACGTGGAAGGTGTTTTGTAGAACACAAACAAACTAAAACATCAAACAGCGGTAAAAGTTTTCAAATTATTTCAAACAAATGCAAATTTTAAATTTCTTTACTTGAAGTTTTTCGTTGAACTAAATATGAAGGAAAAATGAAAATGTGAATTTTTTAAATGTAAATGTGAAATCTTTAGCAAGTAAGTGCTAAATATAGTCTGTTTTGCTATGAAAACAATGAAAACTTGTTTGGTACACAATATTAGGATTTTAGCTCTTTTCTGGGGGTTGCATGCGAAGGTATTATAGGCTATTAATAGACATACATAGAGTGGTCTAGAAACCCATAGCCATTATCTAACGCAATCACAGTAAAGATCATCATTATTAAAAAACAGAAACAAACAATATGTTAGCCTTGGTAACTAGAAGTAGCTACATTGACTTTAATGTATTTTGTGGTTATGACCTGCAAGATAATATAACATCACAGTGAACTATGGAAAGAGTTGTATCCTTGGCCTAAGATAAATGTCGAAACATAAACGTTGAATCTAGCTTAAATGAATTTAGCTTACTAAAAACATATATGAAGGAATTTTTATTTTGTATTTTAGTAATCTTCAATCTTTTAATATAAATTTATCATTATCCTGTCAACAACAGCAGTGAATCAACGTAATGCCTGCTCCCAACTAACAACGACATTCCTGGGATGTTCCGTAACGTTACGCAGAAATAACGTTCCAAACAAACATTGTCATAACGTTCTACAAACGTTATTTGATGATCATTGTAGAATTGTGTTCCAACAATGTCGCAGGAACGTTGCATAGAATGTTGTGCAAAAATATTATCATAACGTTCAGCAGAATGTTACAGGAATTTACTTTGCTAACGTTATCATAACGTCGTTAGAGAACATTATTATTGAATGTCCCAGGAATGTCCCAGGAACGTTACTCTGGAATGTTCAAGTGCAAACATTCATGTAACATTGGCTTGCAATGTAACTAGAATATTATGGGGTGACATCATATTTACATTCAACTAATTGTCCCAGCAATGTTTCAGGAATGTTACTTTTGAATGTTCGAGGGTTAATGTTCATATAACATTGGCTTGCAATGTAGTTGGAATATTATGGTGTGACATCATATTTAACTTCAAATGAATGTTCCAGGAATGTCCCAGGAACGTTACTCTGGAATGTTCGAGAGCAAACATTCATGTAACCTTGGCTTGAAATGTAACTGGAATATTATGGGGTGACATCATATTTACATTCAACTAATTGTCCCAGCAATGTTTCAGGAATGTTACTTTTGAATGTTTGAGGGTTAATGTTCATATAACATTGGCTTGCAATGTAGTTAGAACATTATGGTGTTACATCAATTGTACTTTTAAATGAATGTCCTAGCAATGTTACAGAAATGTTACTTTTGAATGTTCGAGGGTTAATGTTCATATAACATTGGCTTGCAATGTAGTTGGAATATTATGGTGTGACATCATATTTAACTTCAAATGAATGTTCCAGGAATGTCCCAGGAACGTTACTCTGGAATGTTCGAGAGCAAACATTCATGTAACCTTGGCTTGAAATGTAACTGGAATATTATGGGGTGACATCATATTTACATTCAACTAATTGTCCCAGCAATGTTTCAGGAATGTTACTTTTGAATGTTTGAGGGTTAATGTTCATATAACATTGGCTTGCAATGTAGTTAGAACATTATGGTGTTACATCAATTGTACTTTTAAATGAATGTCCTAGCAATGTTACAGAAATGTTACTTTTGAATGTTCAAGGGTTAACAATCATATATTACTGGTTTGCAATGTAATTAGAATATTATGGTGTGACACTATATTTAACTTCAAATGAATTTGTTAGCAATGTTTCAGGAATGTTACTTTTGAATGTTTGAGTGTTAACATTCATATAACATTGGCTTGCAAGGTAACTAGAATTTTATGGTGTGACACCATATTTAACTTCAAATGAATTTTGCAGCAATTTTTCAGAAATGTTACTTTTTAATGTTTGAGTGTTAACATTCATATAACATTGGCTTGCAATGTAACTAGAATATTGTGGTGTGAGATCATATTTAACCTCAAATGAATGTCCTAGGAATGTCCCAGGAACGTTACTCTGGAATGTTCGAGTGAAAACATTCATATAACATTGGCTTGCAATGTAACTAGAATATTGTGGTGTGAGATCATATTTAACCTCAAATGAATGTTCCAGGAATGTCCCAGGAACGTTACTCTGGAATGTTCGAGTGCAAACATTCATGTAACATTGGCTTGAGATGTAACTGGAATATTATGGGGTGACATCATATTTACATTCAAATAATTCTCCCAGCAATGTTTCAGGAATGTTACTTTTGAATGTTTGAGTGTTAACATTCATATATTATTGGCTTGCAATGTAACTAGAATATTATGGTGTGACACCATATTTAACTTCAAATGAATTTTGCAGCAATGTTTCAGGAATGTTACTTTTGAATGTTTGAGTGTTAACATTCATATAACATTGGCTTACAATGTAACTAAAATATTATGGTGTGACACCATATTTAACTTCAAATGAATTTTGTAGCAATGTTTCAGGAATGTTACTTTTGAATGTTTGAGTGTTAACAATCATATAACATTGGCTTGCAATGTAACTAGAATATTGTGGTGTGACATCATATTTAACTTCAAATGAATGTCCTAGCAATGTCCCAGGAACGTTACTCCGGAATGTTCGAGTGAAAACATTCATATAACATTGGCTTGCAATGTAATTAGAATATTATGGTGTGACATCATATTTAACTTCAAATGAATGTTCCAGGAATGTCCCAAGAACGTTCCTGTGGAATGTTCAAGCGTTAACATTCATATAACATTGGCTTGCAATGTAGTTGGAATATTATGGTGTGACATCATATTTAACTTCAAATGAATGTTCCAGAAATGTCCTAGGAACGTTACTCTGGAATGTTTGAGTGTTAACGTTCATATAACATTGGCTTGCAATGTAGTTGGAATATTATGGTGTGACCTCATATTTAACTTCAAATGAATGTTCCAGGAATGTCCCAGGAACGTTACTCTGGAATGTTCATGTGCAAACATTCATGCAACATTGGCTTGAATTGTAACTGGAATATTATGGGGTGACATCATATTTACATTCAAATAATTGTCCCAGCAATGTTTCAGGAATGTTACTTTTGAATGTTTGAGTGTTAACATTCATATATTTAGGCTGCTTTGGAGATGTAATGTTGGTGGAATGTTGTATAGCTTAAGGAAAAAATATTGTTTACGGTTATGCCCGGTACATTATAGTAACGTTGAACGCAATTCATTAGAGGATCATTCTGTGAAACATCAAAATGTTAGAAATTGTCTACACAGTTACACCCAACTAATGTTCTGGACGAAAACGTTCCTGGGATGTTAGCTAATATCTTTGAGGCAACATCATGGAAGGCATGCTTGTGGAATATTCGGTAACATATTCTCCCCATGTAGTAGGAATTTTGCACCAGATCATCTGCTCAATGTTACATAATGGTTAAACTCCATACTATTCCGGATATATTAGAAAACAATATTATGTGAATGTTTACACCCAAAAATTTCAAAGTAGCAATCCTGTAACATTGCTGGGACATTCAATAACAATGTTTTGTAACAACGTTATAATAACGTTAGCAAACCTTTTCCACTAACTTTCTAGCTAAAATGGTACAAAAACGCATAATTTAATTTTTGGAAGTTGTCACCCTTTCATAACAAAAAATTATTTAAAATGATGCAAATTAAAGATTTTATAGATTTTTTATCACAGATATAAAAACAAACGATAAAAAATAATGAAAAACAATAATGATAATTTTGAATGATTTATGTAAATGAATTGAAAAGTCGCTACAAATTTCAATTTTCGCACTTCATTAGACGTATCGCGAAAATGACTAGGGTCCATTAAGCTTTCTGGCTGCAGTAAAGTGTCATACCATGACGCGAAAATGTGAGTGCATCGCAACTGAACACATTCTAGGACTTTTTGGGTTGGTTTCAAGTGCTATGTGCTAGTCTATTTTACAGTAGATTAAAGCCATCTGACTGGCTAATGAGTATAAAATCATTACTTTCGTTGAGCGAACCCAATGCCCAACCATGTGTCAACAACTTTTTTGCCTTTAAATTTTGTTTCAGCTCAACGAACCAATGCGGAAAGGAAAGCGATGCGTAATAGCTAAGAATACTACTATATACTACTAAGTTGGAAAATCCCTATGCATTAATGTTCTAGGCGTAACCTTCCTGGGATGTTAGCTAATAGCCTTGAGCCAATATTATGAAAAAAATGTTCTTGGAATATTACGCAATGTTCTCCCAATATTGTGGGAATGTTATGCGAGATCAATTGCTAACATTCCAGCAGTGTATTTCCTGCAACGTTGCTAGGATGGTGTGGGAAATACGTTCCCAGCAATGTATTTCCCACAACATTGCTGGAACGTTGTGAGAGTTACGTTCCAGCAATGTATTTCCCACAACGTTTCTGGAACGTTGAAAATGTGTCTACAAATAATCTTGTGACAACGTTACGATGAAACGTTTCTGGGACTTTTTGGAACATCCCTGGAACGTTCTGGGAACGTAAAATTGTTAGTTGGGTGATGCCAATATTATTTACTATAACATTTTTGTTCGTATTTCATAATTTTATAAATGTGATCATTAACTGTGGTTGAGCGTAAGCTTTATATATTAGATGAAACAAAAATATATGTACGCGCATGCGTATTTATTTATACAAACATATTTGTACACATGTGTATCAATATTATAATATGAAAGTATAAATGAGGTTTTAATCCAAACGTATATTTACCATTATAAACTTACTTCTTTGAACCCTTACAGCTGGTATTTGTCACACATGCCAAGAAGAGTTTTGACCTAAAGATATATAACTAATTACTATATGTGAGTAAATTAAGAAATTTAAAATAATTTAAATTGAAAACAACTATTCTCTCGTAGGATATCAAATGAGCTTTGCTAAATTTTTTATTATTAAATTTTCCCTAATAAAATTTTGCCTAACATCATTTTTGCAGTATCTGACTCTTTCGTTTCAGAAATTTATATCATAAATTAGCAAAATAATTGCATTTTAAACATTGGAAACATATTATAAGAGTTAAATATACTCATATTTATGTCTGTGAATTAGGCTCTACTTTTAATAAAATTTGAATATTTACCTTTTGACTTTGGATCAAGATGCATACTCGGCTTCTCAATTTTGTTGAATTCACTGAAATTTTCAGTTTTCCATGTTTGGTCTTGTTCTTCTTTGCTTGTGGCAGGTATCTCAGTAGCTGAAACCAGAAAATGTGTGAATTAATCAATTTGAAACTGACATTTTACAATAACAAAGCAAGAGCCTACAGGTGTACTATAAAACTACCGGAACTATAATAGTAGTATTATTAGTAGATCAGATATCTATTTATACAAATTCAGTGAAAACCTGATTTTAACTTTTGTTAATTTATACAATAAAACGTTGATCATAATAATTATATTTACCAGAGCAAAATTCAGATTATATGATAGTCCAAATAGTGATCACAATTACTAACCAATAGTGAAAGGAGCTACAGTGTATAGCGCAATTGCATACCTGTTCTTTTCTTGATCTTTTTCAAATGCGTATTAATAAAAAAATAACTCAGACAATGCAAATGATTTTAAAAAATATGGCCGATATTTTTTTTATACCCTAGTATACTTTTATACACCAGTATAAAAGTAATCTAGCCGTGTATATATTATAAATTGGCGTTAATGCATTAACCATATATTTGTTACTAAAAAAATGTGTTCCTAATGCCAATTGCAAGCAAATCATTTTTCAAACGCGCAAATTATTGTTTTTACTCAACAACTAAACTCAACAAGCCATAGCTTATCACTTTAAACTAGAAGAAGCAACATTACGACTGAGTTGAGAATAGTCTGTACTAACCTTTTAACATGCATGCAGATTTATGGATCTATGTAATTGCTTTAGTTTTCTAAATACTTTAAAATTAAATTATTCATAGCAAATGTGACTGAACGTAAGATAACTATATTTATTTAAACTAATTTTAGTAAGTGAAAGATTGATAAATTGATCAGCAATTGATGAAAACCACAAAAAAACATCTTTTTCAGTATACTTTTTTGGTCCTTAATATGTAACCCTTTACCTACTCATTGTTTCACTTTTATATGATTTTGTTTAGAGCCCACAAAATAAAAATAAATATTTGAATCATGTTTCAGTTTTAGAATCATAAATAATAAAAAATCATAATCATAATGCACACAAAAAATAAAAGATTTTTCTTACAGTTTGATACACATTTGTGAGATTCATTGGCAATTTTAAAGAGTCAATGACCTTTAAATTAAATGTTTAGCTTGTAAATGAACCGTTTCATAAAAGCTCATTTTTTATTAGTTGACCAAAGACTGTTTGAATAATGTTCTCATTTTTACATAGCTTCTATTACAAATATAAAATGTTTGTGTACTTTGATGAGAATCATCAGTCACTCTACCAAGGTTTTAGGTAAAAAAGTGAATTGCTACAATTCATATTCTGGTATATGATTATGATGCAGCTGGCGAACTGACTATAGTTTTATTGATTATATTGAGTTGTAAACAGTTGTAGACAGGGTAAAAGTTCAAAGGGAGAAAGATATTAGTTTATTTTTGTGTTTGACCAGTCGAAACATAAATAAAAGCTATTAAGGCTCAAGGCATAACTTGATGAAAAGCAAGGTTATCTAAAAGAAAAAAGTTTTTAAGATATACTACTACATTGAGTATTTAATAAAATAGCCAAAACTTAAACCAATGTACTACGCCTAATAATAAATAAATAAACGGAACGCCATAATAGAAGCCGCTGACAACTAATAACAAAAATCACATTAGAATAAAATTGCTTGATTGATTGCAAAGTGATTGCAAAGCGAAATACAGTAAATGTAATAACAGTATAATTGTTCCTCGAATAAACTGCAAAATTAAATAAACCTATATGAGCTTTGAATGACAGAAAATATTATTTCAGCTTGGGTTAACCTATTTTGAACCATGCTGAGTTTTGCTGCAACCTAATAAAGAGCAGTTTGTATTGTTCTAAAGAATCTTATATTATTAACGATGATGACTCATCAACATTTAATAAAATAGCAGTGCTTCAAGAAAGTTTAGTTATACCATAATCATTCTAAAATTTATCTTCCCTGTAATTTTAGTAAGAAGTTTAGCAAACAGTTAAATAGACAAACAGAAAGAGAAGGAATTCACTAGCCACATGACACAGAAGCAAATTTAAAAAGCCACCGTCTTGTTTAGTTACAACCTACAGTCTGTCAACTGCGCTAGCAGGAAATTCCCTGTAGCTAACCGAAATAAGTAGTCTATCTACTTCTCTATTTACACTCACACAATTATGTATATATTTACACATATATACATGTATATAAATATATATATATGCATACATATATAAATACGCATACATATATATATATATATATATATATATATATATACATAAATTGTTTCCTCACCCCGGATACCCCGTATGGGTGGTAAATTCTGCTCTAACTCGGGTCTCCTACCAGAGACCTGGGAGTTTGAGCACTCGCCTCAAGATCTTAGCTGTTCCCAATAGCGCACTTTTCTGCAACTCACCTGAGTTGATTGTTGTTGGTATTTGGGCAAGCCACATTTTATGCGCCGGTGTTATTGCGTCCAGTGCCCCAATGACTACTGGGATTACAGTTGTTCTTACATTCCAGCATTTTTCAATTTCTTCTCCAAGAGGGAAATATTTCTCTACCTTTTCTTTTTCTTTGCTGGCTATATTGTAATCATTGGGTACTGCTATATATATATATATATATATATATATATATATATATATATATATATATATATATATATATATATATAGATATAGATATATACTGCTATAGCTATATATATATATATATATATATATATATATATATATATATATATATATATATATATATGTATATGTGTGTATATTTACATATATATATGCATGTATATATAAATATATATGTATATATTGTATATTCACATTTACATATATGTATATATATATATGAGTATATATACAGTGTACATATTATTCTGTAGCATGAGTATATATATGAATATATATATATATATATATATATATATGTATATATATGTATATATATACATATATATATATATATATATATATGAATATATATATATGAATGTATATATATATATACTCATGCTACAGAATAATATATACACTGTATATGTACTCATACATACAATACAAAATCGCATCGTCAATTTTGCTGTTGATCTGATTGGTCAGTCATCACAACGTTCTTTTAACTACACTATTCCCCATAAACTATGTTTTGAGGAATAAAATCTAACTCTCAGAATGTTTTATAATAAAACACCTGAGAGATGAAAAAACTATTCACCTTACAAATGGTGGGTTGGAACTAACTCTAAAAAATGGTAAAAACCAAGTTAGATTTGAGGAAGGTTTGAAAATTTGCCACAAAATTTACAGGTTCACAACAAATTTATTTAAGTATCATAAAGACTCACAGTTTTGGAAGAACAGATTTATTTAATGAAAAGAAGCATGTGCTGAAGATTTTTGCAGCTTTTTCGTAGCTTAGTCAACAATATTATTTTACAACGCAAGCATGTATAAATTGACTCATGTATATATGAATTGCATAAATACACACAGTTATCTATGCATATAATTTTGTGTGTATTTGTTTGAAATGTTTGATGTATAACAGGCTTGTTAAATTATAAGGATTATGAAAGTACTTTCTGAAGTTTAGGCAAACACAAACTCATAAATAGAAATTATTAATTGTTAATTACTGTACTTTCATTATTTAATTTTAATATAATGTTTAAATCTATGACATTGCATACACATAACGATTATACTACTGCCAAAATAGCTGTAAAACATGGACAGGTCAGCTTTATTTAAAGCCATGAGTGCAAAGTACAGCTTAGTATGGTTGACATCATGATCAAAGTATGCAATGTTTTATTTTGCAGAAGCAGTTTCGATGAAGCCTAAGAACAAAATCATTGTCATAGGTAATATTATTTACTCACAGCGCAAGCAAAATTTTTAAAACAACATGTATCTTCTCTTAGGATAGGTTATTTTTGCTAAAAAGGTCAAGTGAAATTGTAGTGCAATACTTTGTTGTTTTGTATCAAGCGTCACAAAAAAACATGGAATTTGGTCCAAAATTTTTTTTAATGCTACTCAAATCATGGTTAGTCATCTTGTCGTTAGACATTTTATTGTTAGTCACCATATCATTGATCATCTTGTTGTTAGTCATCTTGTTGTTAGTGATATTGTTGTCAGTCATCTTGTTGTTAGTGATATTGTTGTCAGTCATCTTGTTGTTAGTGATATTGTTGTTAGTCATCTTATTGTTAGTCATCTTATTCTTAGTCATATTATTGTTAGTCATCTTATTGTTATTCATATTGTCGTTTATCTTTGTATCATTAATCATCTGATTGTTAGTCATATTATTGCTAGTCATATTATTGCTAGTCCTATTATTGTTAGTCATCTTGCTGTTAGTCATCTTATTGTTACTGCCCCAAAACAGCCCTACTTTTGAATGAACCTTGGTACATCATAGGAAATTTACAAACAACTGATAATCGAACTGCAAAAAAAGTCAAATGATGGTTTAGAAAATGTTATAAATGATATTTCAACCAATGTATAAATGCAGGCATGGCATTGGGTAATTTTCATATGTCAACCACATTTTTATTAAGAGTTAAACTCTAATTTTTCATAGCTTAGATGCTACACTAAAATACAATGTAGCAAAAGCAATGCAAATAAATAACTTTCTCAGTTATAGTTCTAATTATTCGAGAAAAAAAATCTACTGGGCACGTACCAAATCATTAATTTTCAATACAAAATGTTTGATGTTAACCACATGAAAATATATTAACAACATAGAGGGAAACTCATTATTTTTTTTTTAATATTTTTCAATAAACAAAGCCTTTTGAGTTTAACATTGTTTTAATTTAGTTAAATTTTTTTAAGCTTTGAAAATACTGCATACAATGTATAGTCATGAAGTTTGTTAATGAACTTTTTAACATTTAACCCTTTAGCGACCGCAGGCTTACGGCTGGAAATTCCCCAGTTCACCAGTGCATTTACTATGGTTATTTGAGCCTTCGACACCACTGCGTAAATACTTCATCAACTTTCATCAAAATTGAGGTAGTTACATAAATTAAGATGCATAGGAATTCTGAGAAATTTCTCTACAAGCTGATACTTTTTAATGTAGTTAGCTTGCATTTGCTTTCCTGCAAAAGTCACAATTCGTTGAAGCTACGAAATTTTTATGTTTGTACGTCATTTTCAATTGTATTTTATATTTACTAAAAGCAATTGGCAATGTTGTATAAATAATTCTTGCATGGATCCATATGTTCACAACAATTTGCAAAAAAATTTAGTCGTCGAAGAGCATTGAAAGCGGAGTTATGAGCTCCGATGTATAGCGGGAGCGCCACTGGAAATGCTCGAGACGCCGTGTCCATAAGCAGCGCAAGACAGTCACCCGACAAGGTTGCTCCAACTTTCGTGCAAACTGGCACAAAACTGCAAATGAATATGCATTTGGAAGCTGAGACATTTTCCTGCAGAATTAGATTTTTTCCTCCACACAGCTTGCAAAAACTTTGCAGCTAGACATCTATATATACGCAGTTACGATTTTTTACTCTGAATTTTTATGCATTTCTTAAGACTAGATTTATGTAAAAAATTTGCCTATAAAGTCATTGCACAGATTCATGTGTGCTGCAGCAAAGATTAACTGGTTGTGCACAAGAAGAATTAAGTCGTGAGCCTATATTCACACATTTGATGAAGCAGCAAAAGACAGGAAGCAACATTTATTACGAGCAGAAACAGCAAATCATGGACTGCTAGATTACAGAACAATATGAGAACTGAACTATTTGATTAGACTGCTGCTCTGAAGATGGCAGTGTGCAACAAATACAACATACCAATGCACAACTAATACAATAGATTAGCAAATGTATGTACAAAAGCTAGCCATACAAAGCAGTGAAGCATTTGCGGAAACTAAATAAAATACCATTTGTAAATAAATTTAGTTAGCATGGTAAGGATCAAAACATGACTCGCATAAAGATATTTCACATGTGGCTCCGCTGCCAGTGCATTCAGCATGCTCATCGATGATGTATACAGACAACTGGTGCACATAGCCAAAGACAGCAATGGAAAGCAAATAACTTAATTCCAAATTTAGATCTTTTAGATGGAATATGCTGTCTGAAGTTGAGCCAGCCTTTCCATGCCAGCAAGCTTTCATCTACAAATATAAATTTATCAGATAGAAAAACAGGATAGAACCAGTCGCATATCATGGCAAAAACATTTTCTAATTTGAACAATTTATTGCCAGCAGGGTTTTCAAAATTGTCAATAAAGTGTAAACTTGCTTCTAAGTTTCTTTCAATTTTTAAATTGATTAAAAATCAGCGTAGATAATAAAGGAATGTAGACCAGTAAGGCAACAGAGTAGGCTTTTTGAGAATACCAATATGCAAAACTAAACAAGCAACTCGCCAAATATTTATCACCAACAGGCTGCGAAGCATCGCAATGTTTTTGAAGGCCATATTTATTCGTTTCATTAAATATAACATTTATCATGGCCGATGTTTAAAAAGCTTTGAATAATAAAAACACTTACCTGTTTATGAATTCAAATTTATACTCCTGCCAGGCTGTCAGCAAAATGTAATTATTTTGGTTTTAAATCAGCTCCTCTTTGATATCCGTCATTATTCGACGTTTCAACGCCGGCCGTTTCAGTCTCACTTTCGCAATCCAATTCATTCTGTTAAATTTCTTTTTTACTTTCATCGTTTTCTTCACATTTTTCTGGTCTAAAATCCTCTTCTTCACTTTCAAACCAGTCGGTATCTTCCTGTAAACGAATCTTTTTAGCAGCGCTTCAAATATCGCGTCCGTTCATGATGATCAGTTTTCCATAAAGAACGTTCAACTTCTAAAAACGTGTTCTTTTTGCACATGCGTAGAAGGAACTAATTATAGCACCAAAATAATAGTATGATATTTTTTAAAACTCTTCAAATTATTAATTAAAAGTTTTAGTGCCGTTTTTAAAATAAATAAATGAATTTAAAAAATACCTGTCAAAGACTCAGATCTGACGGGCAATTACGGATTTGGTGCGCTGAGACTGCGCTCTCAGCCCGTAAGATTACGGGAACGGTGTGGAAAAGGTTAAGCGCAAATAAAGCATGAAGCTCTATCTAAAGATTCCAAAATGAGACTTTATCTATTAAAATAAATAAGTCTATGATTAGAGTAGAGAAAAATCAGCTCTGATTAACCATTATACACTAGACTTAGATTGGCAAATATGCTGTCTTTTTAGACTGGCTAGTGAAATTGATTGTCTCTCTAGCTATTGGCTCTTTGCTTGGATGTATGGTATTATTTGTATTGTGTCAAAAACATGCTGAAAACGCGACAACACTTAACAGGTAGCTAAAACTGTTTATAGCAATAATTGAGTAAAAAGGCAAGCTTTAATCTTCAAAGCTTTAAGTTTCAATTATTCAAAACTTCAATCTTCAAATCTTCAAGCTTCAAAGGCAGGAGTAGGTGACAATTTTTAAAAATTTGTCAAATTTTCCAAATTTGCAAATTTACAAAGCACTGTAAGCAGTAGAATGTGCTCTTTCAACAGGTATGTATATTATTGACAGAAACTAAAGCAAACTCTACAATTAGCATTTTATTGTCACCCTGCAATAAAACTAACCCGGATTAAAACCGCAAAAATGCAACCCTTACGACCTCTTTATTTGCATAATAAATGACTTTTTATTGGCCGATATCAAATGTAATTTATATACCAAATGAGAGCCTGACACGCGGTCTTTCAAATGGTACTGTTGACATCTACGTTCAATCAACCAATAAAGAGTGACAGCCTTTTTATTTCCACCAAAATTACAACCAAATAAACAAATCAAACTTGCTGGTTGGAATAGAATCGTAGCTGCTTTTTTCTTATCAAATGAAATCGTCGTATAATGTAAATTGACCAATGAAATGCTGATGACGTAGGTAGCGATTTCAAACATTGCATTGCTATTGCTGTTTTCATTCTTTTTGTCTCTGACCAAAGACCAAGCCACACACTTTTTGTACAGCTTTCACCCATGCTCTCTAACAAGTTATTTTGATTTACGAAATGGTTAACTCTTATTCTGCCATTGCATATGGCAAGAAGAAAAGGAAAAAGTCTTTCCATCTAAAAAGGCTTATGGTGAGGTTATTATTATCGTCTTGCTAATTTTTAATATTAATTTTTTGATTCAATTTTTAGTTACTATGACTAGTTTTAATTGGTTACTAGAAATTTTTTCAGCTTCTATCCATTTCATTAGGCTAACCAAACAATTCAAATAGTATCCATTATAAAATATTGATTATGTATCGATGATACCGAGTTGATGCTATGCTCTTCGCTCCAAAACATTCGCGTTGAAGGTTTCTTATTAGGCCATTCTATCTGTGGTAAAGTTAGCTATGGTGCTTCAGTATGCTGTTTATGCTGTATGAATTGCATTATATGAACCCAAGATAAATATGAAGTCTCAGCAAAAAATAAATTATCTGCAACTAATAATTTTAAGCATAAATATTTTTTATTTGTAGATAGTTGATGCGACCGCAACACCGGCAAGTACATCTTTTCTCCTCTCATCAACACCGTCAACATCACATGTTCCAGCTTGCGCTGCTCCAGTCTTTGCTTCTCTAGTCTCTGCTGCTCCAGTCTCAGCTGCTCCAGTCTCTGTGCCCAAGTGCAAGCTGGAGACAACCAGGGAGTATCCTGCTAGCGATCCTATTTCTGCTGGTGCTGATACTACTTCTGGTGATGCTGCCACAAGCAGTATCAATGCAAGCAGCTTTAAGGTAGTTAGCATATAATTTTTATATAGCCTAGTATCTCACATAGTTTGTTCCGCCTGTTGTAGTAGTAATGTAGGGTTAATTGGGAATGCTAGGGTCTTTGGTATGTTTAGTTTATTTGAAGTAGTTTGTCATGATTTTAAGGTCATAGTTCTTTTACAGCACACATCATCGAGTGTGGTAAATGGTAAGGCTTAAGATATAAGCGATAGGTTTGTTTATTCCTGTAAAAGTAACAAGGTAGGTTATGAACAAGCGTGTAGCTTTATTTTGGATATAAATTTACAACTGCCTATTACTCGCAAATCATACTTCGCTAATTTAGATAAGTAAGCTACTGTATGTTCTACAGCTTTAGAAGAGCATTTTAGGATCATTAGAAATATTGTAAAGGCAGAGCATCTAGAGCTTTATGAACGTAGGACGGATGTAATGTAGATACTGCAGATATAGCTGTTATTTATGGCGGTACATGGGAGAAGTGTAGACATACTTCACGCAATGGTGTATTTGTTGTTATAGATGTTGTTACAGGATATGTTGTAGACTTTGAAATAATGTC
Source organism: Watersipora subatra (assembly GCF_963576615.1). Lineage (NCBI taxonomy): Eukaryota > Metazoa > Bryozoa > Gymnolaemata > Cheilostomatida > Watersiporidae > Watersipora > Watersipora subatra. The sequence continues at coordinate 3,154,552 of NC_088713.1, forward strand.
AAACTACTGCCAGGTGTGTGAGAAAAGACTGAAGAAAGATGACAGTGATTACAACAAGTTCTGGAAGAAACACCAATATGCTTGCATGAAGAATCATGACGGCTCGAGCGGTGCTGTAAAGAAAGGAGCAGCAAAGATCATCTGGCACAGATCTACAACAGGGCCTTTACAATATACTGCTTTTCTTGGTGATAGTGACAGTGCAGTTTATGATGCGTTGTGTAATCTGAGTGTGAATGGTGATGTCAGTGATTAATATTATTAAAATATGTAGCAAAGCTAACTATATTTTCCATTGTTGATGTTTTACTGTTTAAAAATATAACGCGCTCGCGCATTTACTACAGTAAAGGGCATAAGGACTTTCATTGTCTGCAGAGAGCATTATCTTTTGATATATGTGTTTTATTGGCACAAACGATGCACACTTAGTACAAAGCCAGAGCTTTCAGTGCCAAACAATGTTCTGATGGAATTGATAAAATTACTTTTGTGGTGAATTGGTCGGTATATATTTTTGCTTTTCTTGAAATTTATTAAGGTTACAATGCTATACAGCCGCGTCTTGTAATAAAGTAATAGAAAAATAATACCAGTTATAAACATGGGAAAGTATGACAAAAAAAATGTGAAGCACTCATGCAAACTAAAAACAGATTCCTCTCTGCAGTCTTACATCAGCCATTAAAATTGAATAAGGCAGTGAAACTAATAGAACTCATCAGTCTTTAACCATTTGAATTCCGGCTGTTCTTGTCAATGTGTGTCAGTAACCTTGGGCAATTTGTCCAACAATCCAAAGCTTTGAAACTTTTATTAAATATATCTAAATGTGCTCACAATACAATGGTCTTTGGTAAAAAACTAGTATAAAAGTCGTGCAAACCACAAAATATGTTATTAAACAAGAATACAGTAATCAAAGAAAAAATACAGTAATTCGCCATTATTCAAGCTGAACTATAAAAATTAGTACAATTTCAAAAATTTGTAAAAACATTTAAAGCAGTATCATCTGCATTGAGCACATGTTCATCATCATTTCACAAGTCAAAATACACTAGAAAGTTATAGTATCAAACAATTTTTCTTTTACATTGCAATCATTTATGCCCTACCAACATACAAGTCATATCAATTTTTTTTGCGATATCGTTCTAATTAAGCTTGCCATTATAAAAAAGGAAGTAAATAAAAATATTTAAAAACTAATGCAAATGAAATTGAAGTTTTTAGTCTAACATTCTGTGCAAGAATTAATTGGAGTGGTAAACACTGTTACTCAGAAACAGCTTTTGTAAAAAGAGCCATGTGAATGATGTTGTTGTGGCCGTTAAAATTTCTGGCACACCTTATAAAATGCTTGAATGCTGGCCGTCAGGGTTCAAAGGGTAAAGATTGTATCTAATAAGAGTTGGTAACTCCTTGAAAAATTCTGTGCCTTATTTTTGAAAATTTAAAAATACTTTTATTTTCTCACAAACGTCTGATAATTGTGGATTCAAGCCACCTATGACTCATTTTATGAAAATGTTGCAGACCCTTAAAAAGAAATTCAATTTTCTTAGAAATAAACAATGCTTTGTATAATTGATCAATTTACAGCAGTAGAATACATTCATTATAAAGGTAATGCTAGCTGTGTAATTGTTTCCCAACTCCTGTGCTATCACTTAATATACTCCCTCTCCCAGGAGAAAAGCGTGTTTGAAGACTGTAGAAATACTGCAATTTCGATCTGCTGCAAAATCGGCAGACTGTCCGTAGTCCTATTACAGTTTTTATCAGGTGCTATGTTGCCATCCATATCTCGTATCATATTTGCTTGTATATCGAGACTCATTTAGGTGCTCAAATCGCTTCTCACATTAACACTAAAATCAGATATCGCGTCAGATATAACATCACTCGTCACATTGGTCTTTGATTTGGAGCTTACATCAGTGGTCACATCAGATCTTTATAACGATTTTTATTAGAATATCAGGTCAAAATGAAAGAATACTTTAATAGAGAACAAGTAACATTCTAAAACGACCGCACACTGCAATTATGTTTTGGGTGAAAACTTTGACTTTTTAAACTACGCTGTGCCAGTGCAGGCTATTACAGACACCTAAATTTGATGTATTAAAATTAACAGTAATAACATAATAAGGTTAAAAAAAAGTTATTGCATTCACAAAAGATGCAAAAGAAAAAGTTTTGTCTCACTTAACGGTTGACATGCAACAACATTCATGTTACAGTTTTTTGGTATGCAAAGATTCAATATGCCTTAATGTGCTGTGTTGTAGTGTCTTTAAGCCTTAGTTCCTACATATCTTAATATGGTTTGTGTCCATTTGAAGTTTGGACACTTTTGTCAGTCTCTCAGTAAATGCTACAGCATGGAAAGATTTTTATGCAAAGCTATGACAGAACAAAAACTAAACTTTGAACAGCATAAATAGCTGCGTGGATAAGCGGCAGCCTTCATATAAGATAACTTGAAATGACTCATGCAAAATTAGTTAATAAACACCCAAGTATAAATAATTTGAAGGAGCGTTCACTCAGAATCTAATTCGCTGCTTCAAACCCCGTATAGTTTTATCATAAAGAGCAGCGTTACTATCTATAGTAATTTAGCTGTATGCCCAACTGTATGCAGCCATTATTATTTTTATATATATTTTTGATAGAAGGCTAATTATTGAAATTTGAAGGTGATTTGTAAACCAAAGTCACTTGTGCTGTCCATTTTAATTTACTTGGTCATAAATGCAACACTGCCTCTCTACATATGCCTTGCACATCAGCGTTGTAATAATGTGCTTTTTGAAGCCCTATAAAATTATTGAATGCTCTTTCTTTACTTTTATTCAGAGCCATCATTGCTTCTAACTTAACAATAGAGCAATAGCAAGTGTTATAGCCATAACAGGTTGGTCGAAAGCCTTTGAATTTTCTGCTAGTAATTATAGTCGATACTAACACACTAAGTGATCTGTCAAACATTGATGACTTTGACATCCCTTTTGCATCTAACACTATAAGTAGACTAAAATTTAGAAAAAAACTCAAATGTTCTCTTTTTACTTCTTTATTCTCTTTGGTTCTACTACAAACAATCTTCAATACCGTAATTATATCCTGTCACCATGACTAATATGTTCAATAATGTTGGCAGGACCAATTAGAGACTATTAGAAATTTTACCAGCTTGTTACCATGGTATGTTTTGGATGTAACGAATACAGCACCCACTTTTTTTGGTACAACTGTTTAATTAAGCTGATTAAACTGATTGAATTGGAGACTTCAGATGTACAGGTGTAGCTTTGGTATGAGTTACTGATTGATCTGAAGAGCTTTTACCATTAGTCATCCTATCTTTTCGAAATCATTCTGAATGGCTTTATACTATGATGTCTACTGAGCATATTTATCTATAACCAGTAAGCTATTCATAGATGTCACACAATGATAATTTGACTATGCTGATGTTGATTAAGCTCATACACCAACAGCTGTCAACTATATAGAAACATCTTGAAAGCCATTTAAGTAGTACTGAAAAGGTTTGGATGCAGTGTGAAAATATCTATTGCTCTTATTTTCTTGTTGAGCTAAGATAAAGTATTTTACATAGCATCACTGTTATATAACGCCTAATGCAAAACCAAAAAAAAACGCTGCTAAAGTATCTGATAGTGAACATAATATAGCTTTATTTGATACATTAGCTTTGGTACTGTTTGTCCAAGATAATAGTGAACCATTCACAACTACAGTAACTTGCTTTATCCACCTGCTGCCATATCTGAACTATTATTTTCGTTTAAATGATGTTCACTTGTTTATTTTGCTGGTTTTTAGTTGCCTATCAAATGTTTTACAAAAAGTGTTGGGGCTTGGTTCAGACAAATTTTGTGCCTATGGTCTGTGATGGTTTGTGAGGCGTTGCTCCCTGCTATTCAAGCTTATGCAGGCATGCTATTCATGTGAACCAAATAGTTCTGAAAGTTCAAGAAGGCTCAGCTAACTTAAGCACATGCTTTAAATAGCATTTGTGTATTGTGAAAAGAGAATTGTGCCCTGTAGGCTTGCTACACTAGGCTAACGATGAGGTGAATTGAAAGTGCCTCCTCATGTTAGGCACATTGTTTGACTTAGTTCCTTCACTGCAAAAACGATGAGTCAAATCCTTGTTCTTTTACTAACATCGTCAGTTTTTTTCAAGTGTTTTTTTTGTATTGTATGAACGTTGAGGATTTTGTCGATATTGAAAAAATGCAAATTATACAAGACATCCTTCTTCATTTTGTACATGTAAGTTTTTAACTGGAGAGTTGTAGAGGCCTTACTTTAACCTTTCAATAAAAGTTTGTCCTATCCGCCTTTTTTCTGTGGATCCTCCATGGCTCATTTGCAGCTCGTTTCTTTTATTTAATATTTTAACAATAGGAAAGCCGTAATTAACTTTGTGTCTGTAGCAAAATGCCATCTTTAATAGACTTATCTTTTGGGAGACGCTAATAATGATGTAGCTTGACTTCTTGCCAAAAGCAAAAATGAAAATGGTGCCAAGTTGTGCGCTCTGTGCAAAAAGCTGTATCACAGAAAATGGGGGACAGAACTGCTCAAGCCAATTGAGACACACAATTTACTATTCGGAATGGTTAATTTAAACCAGGCCTTAGATAGGCCCATGCTACTGCTGGTCCTGCAACATGGTTGCGACATTAGTCCAACATGCGTTACGCCTGTCCGTTTGCTTGTTGCTAGGGGATAAATGGGTTCATATTCATGATTTAGAGGCAATATCTATATTAAGACTTTGGCGCACTGCTTCACATCATTGCTCGTTTAAAAGGGTTATTGTGCTAATGTGATAATTAGGTTCTTTTGTCCCTTCAATGGAATAAATCACAATTGACTTTAGTTTGCTCGTGAATTGTATTGCTTTCAGGATTTTATGGTTTGCTGCCTCACAATAGCTTTCATCTGTCCGTTTAGCAAATTTTAACAGCCCTGACAAAATAGGTCGTGAATTTACATTTGTTTTAAACTTAAAATGCATCAAGTTACATGACTATGATCTTAAAAGGTTTACATGCTAATCTTATTCTCTGGTACTTCTGACGAAAATTTAAATGGTTGGGGATATAAACGATACCTTGTGGATTGAATTAATTTTTATAGCTAGTTGAGTACGTTTATTGAAAAGGTAATTCTCCCTGCGTAATAATTTGTACTTATAGGGCTGTTGCTTGAATTTGTCTCGCAAAAGATAAGGTCGCTTTTGAAAATTCTAGATATAATGTGGCTTAAATCTAATGCAAATACCTTAGCTATTTTTGTGGTGCTATTAAACTTTCTATCAGATGCTTTATCGGCGGTAATATTTCGTATTTCTATTAGGGTTCATATTAACATATCAGGTCATATTTATGCACTTTTAAAATATAGAGAAGTTTTCTAAAACGAGAATGAATAACAGTTCTGTAGGTGAAATTTTTGACTATCTAAATTACACCCTATAAGAGCAGATTATACACTCACTTCCATTTATGTAATAAGAGTACTAGCTGTTATCTACTAGAACGCAAAATAAACCACTACATGTAATTTTACAGAACAAGCAAAAGCAAATAAATATTTTCTTGAAATAAAACACAATCTTAGATTATATTACTAGCAAATGTCTGTTTACCGTACCGAAGGAGTGAAATTTTTAAGGTTTTTAGCAAATGCTAAAACATTAAATTAGACTGGGAACCTGCTCTTGCAGATTATGAGATTTTTAATAGTTGTTTACCCAATCAGCATTTTTGATCAAATATGATTAGTGAATGAATAGCGCTGAACTTACATAACTTTTCAGTCAGAGATCACTAAGATTTCAACAAGTACTATTTTGTGGAAAAAGAAAGCAAGAAGAAATAGAGAATTGTTGTTTATCTTAGCAAGAGCGGTTGATATGTTGTGGGAGGTGTGATAAGACAATTATTCATTTCCCGTTTACTGTTGTTAAGGCTACATTTGCTATTATCAGTTGTTATCGGCACCAATCATAAGTCTCAGCAACTTCTGAACGGAAAAACTATTTATAGCTAGAACTGGTGATTAGTCCCAAGAAATGATATGACTGATATTTCCAAAACACTAGTTATAATATTTGATGAAAATTGTGTGCTTGCAAAGGCAACAGGCTTTATTATAGACTCCTGCCATAAACTCCTTATTATTGTTTCCCACTTGGTTATGGTAATTTTTTTTGTGGTGTGGAGAGAGTCACTGGAAGCTCTCACTATTTTCGGGCATGCGATTTGTTTAAAGCCGTTTCTCATCTTTTACAAGGCTTAGTAAAACACTAGTAATTACACCGGATATAAAGCAAATAAAGATTGAAAGTGCTATGATGAGTATGCAAGCAAAAAAAAGTTTTCAATTTACATCAAAAATTGTAGATGTAAAAAGCACCTATCCACAATGCCCAAATAAATGTGGATTTTTTTCTTCATTTTTCAAAAAACTCTTAGATTGTTTTGCCATTCTTCGTTGGCTCATGGCAACTCAACTAGACATCTAAATATGTGTCATGACAAGTGTATACATTTAGTCAACATTCATGCTACGAACATTGAGAAAAAACAGAAAACGCTATAACAGATATTTATACTCATTTGCTGGCTTACATCATACAAGACAGCCTTTATGGTTAGGTTTTCTGTAAGAATAAAAATGAAATGGTATACAAACATAATATGGAAGCACAAATTGGAAGACACCTGAGGTTTTTGAATGACATGAATGGTAAATTGCTTACAGTATATAACTTGAAACTGGCGAAATATCTGATCATATTACAAATTCACTGGTAATGGTAACCTTGAGCCTTTTTAATTATGTTATTGAGTTCTTTTCAACACGTAAAATGAATTACACAGAGTACTGTTGAACTATGAAAATTTGGAAGCGTTTGCAGAGCTTGAGTGTTCATTATTTTAGACTCCAGTTATGAATTTCGGTGCCAGTTTCTCAGTAGTTGGCTAGTAGATGAGCAACTATACATCAGGGTGTTCAAGCTGTGAGTATTGTACAGGTAGAGATAGTTGTTTTGAACACAATAAAAGAAGGATTGATAAACCACAAAGGTTGCAAACTCTTTTTGGTACAGGCATGGGATGCTTATGCTGGCTTGTTAGTTGGTTGCTAAGTGATGAGCAATCAGATATTTAGGTTGTTCAATTATATTAGTTTTCAACATGAAATGCATCAAGTTACCTGATTAGGATTATGAATGTGTTCAAACACTAATCTTATTTATGTGTTCTTTCAACGAGATCAGGCTGATTATAGTCACACTTGCCATGTGTTCTTTCCAGTATTTCATAGCCTTACAATAAAATCAATTTTCTTAGAAATAAACAATGCTTTGTATAATTGATCAATTTACACCAGTAGAATACATTCATTAAAAGGTAATGTTAGTGGTGTAATTGTTTCTCAACTCCTGTGCAATCACTTAATATACTCCGTCTCACAGGAGCAAAGCGTGTTTGATGACTGTAGAAATACTGCAGTCTCGATCTGCTGCAAAATCAACAGACTGTCTGTAGTTCTATTACAGTTTTTATCAGGTGCTTAGTTGCTGTCCATATTTTATATCATATATGCTTGTATATTGAGACTCATTTAGGTGCTCAAATTGCTTCTCACATTAACTCTAATTTCGAATCCCGCATCGGATATAACATCAATCCTCACATTGGTCCTAGCTTTGAAACTTAAATCGGTGGTCACATCAGCTCTTTATAAAAATGTACATTAGCATACCTGGTCATAATCATAGAGTATTTTAATAGAGAACAAGTAACAATCTAAATCTACCGCACACTGCAATTATGTTTTGGGTGCAAACTTTGACCTTTTAAACTACGCCGTTCCAGTGCAGGCTATTACACACACCTAAATTTGATGCATTAAGATTAACAGTAATAACATACTAAAGTTACAAAAAATTCACATTCACAAAAGATGCAAAAGAAAAGGAATTGTCTCACTTAACGGTTGACATGCAACAAAATTCACAATACAGTTTTTTGGTATGCAAAGATTCAATATGCCTTACTGTGCTGTGTTGTAGAGTGTCTTTAAGCCTTAGTTCCTATCTTAATATGGTTTGTGTCCATCTGAAGTTTGGACACTTTTTTCAGTCTCTCCGTAAATGCTACAGCATAGAAAGTTTTTTTATGCAAAGCTATGACAGAACAAAAACAAGACTTTGAACAGCATAAATAGCTGCCTGGATAAGCGGCAGCCTTCATATAAGATAACTTGAAATGACTCATGCAAAATTAGTTAATAGACACCCAAGTATCAATAATTTGAAGGAACGTTCACTCAGAATCCAATTCGCTGCTTCAAACCCCGTATAGTTTTATCATAACGAGCAGCGTTACTATCTATAGTAATTTAGCTGTATGCCTAACTGTATGCAGCCATTATTCTTTTTATATATATTTTTGATAGAAGGCTAATTATTGAAATTTGAAGGTGATTTGTAAACCAAAGTCACTTGTGCTGTCCATTTTAATTTACTTGGTCATAAATGCAACACTGCCTCTTTACATATGCCTTGCACATCAGCGTTGTAATAATGTGCTTTTTGAAGCCCTATAAAATTATTGAATGCTCTTTCTTTACTTTTATTCAGAGCCATCATTGCTTCTAACTTAACAATAGAGCAATAGCAAGTGTTATAGCCATAACAGGTTGGTCGAAAGCCTTTGAATTTTCTGCTAGTAATTATAGTCGATACTAACACACTAAGTGATCTGTCAAACATTTATGACTTTGACATCCCTTTTGCATCTAACACTATAAGTAGACTAAAATTTAGAAAAAAAACTCGAATGTTCTCCTTTTACTTCTTTATTCTCTTTTGTTCTACTACAAACAATCTTCAATACCGTAATTATATCCTGTCACCATGACTAATATGTTCAATAATGTTGGCAGGACCAATTAGAGACTATTAGAAATTTTACCAGCTGGTTTCCATGGTATGTTTTGGATGTAACGAATACAGCACCCACTTTTTTTGGTACAACTGTTTAATTAAGCTGATTAAACTGATTGAATTGGAGACTTCAGATGTACAGGTGTAGCTTTGGTATGAGTTACTGATTAATCTGAAGAGCTTTTACCATAAGTCATCCTATCAATTCGAGACCATTCTGAATGGCTTTATACTATGATGTTCACTGAGCATATTTATCTATAACCAGTAAGCTATTCATAGATGTCACACAATGATAATTTGACTATGCTGATGTTGATTAAGCTCATACACCAACAGCTGTCAACTATATAGAAACATCTTGAAAGTCATTTAAGTAGTACTGAAAAGGTTTGGATGCAGTGTGGAAATATCTATTGCTCTTATTTTCTTGTTGAGCTAAGATAAAGTATTTTACATAGCATCACTGTTATATAACGCCTAATGCGAAATCAAAAAAACGCTGCTAAAGTATCTGATATTGAGCAAAATATAGCTTTATTTGATACATTAGCTTTGGTACTGTTTGTCCAAGATAATAGTGAACCATTCACAACTACAGTAACTTGCTTTATCCACCTGCTGCCATATCTGAACTATTATTTTCCTTTGAATGATGTTCACTTGTTTATTTTGCTGGTTTTTAGTAGCCTATCAAATGTTTTACAAAAAGTTTTGGGGCTTGGTTCAGACAAATTTTGTGCCTATGGTCCGTGATGGTTTGTGAGGCGTTGCTCCCTGCTATTCAAGCTTATGCAGGCATGCTATTCATGTGAACCAAATAGTTATGAAAGTTCAAGAAGGCTCAGCTAACTTGTGCACATGCTCTTAAATAGCATTTGTGTATTGTGAAAAGAGAATTGTGGCCTGTGGGCTTGTTACACTAGGCTAACGATGAGGTGAATTGAAAGTGCCTCCTCATGTTAGGCACATTGTTTGACTTAGTTCCTTCACTGCAAAAGCGATGAGTCAAATCTTTGTTCTTTTACTAACATCGTCAGTTTTTTTCAAGTGTTTTCTTTTGCATTGTATGAACATTGAGGATTTTGTCGATATTGAAAAAATGCAAATTATACAAGACATCCTTCCTCATTTTGTACATGTAAGTATTTAACTGGAGAGTTGTAGAAGCCTTACTTTAACCTTCCAATAATAATTTTTCCTATCCGCCTTTTTTCTGTGGATCCTCCGTGGCTCATTTGCAGCTCATTTCTTTTATTTAATATTTTAACAATAGGAAAGCCGTAATTAACTTTGTGTCTGTAGCAAAATGCCATCTTTAATAGACTTATCTTTTGGGAGACGCTAATAATGATGTAGCTTGACTTCTTGCCAAAAGCAAAAATAAAAATGGTGCCAAGTTGTGCGTTCTGTGCAAAAAGCTGTATCACAGAAAATTGGGGACAGAACTGCTCATGCCAAGTGAGACACACAATTTACTATTCAGAATGGTTAATTTAAACCAGGCCTTAGATAGGCCATGTTACTGCTGGTCCTGCTACATGGTTGAGACATTAGTCCAACATGCGTTACGCCTGTCCGTTTGCTTGTTGATAGGGAATAAATGGGTTCATATTCATGATTTAGAGGCAATATCTATATTAAGACCTTGGCGCACTGCTTCACACCATTGTGCGTTTAAAGGGATGATTGTGCTAATGTGATAATTAGGTTCTTTTGTCCCTTCAATAGAATAAGTCACAATTGACTTTTGTTTGCTCGTGGATTGTATTGCTTTCAGGATTTCATGGTTTGCTGCCTCACAATAGCTTTCATATGTTCGTTTAGCAAATTTTAACAGCCCTGTTGAATTTTTTAACTAAAAGTTCAATGTTCATAATGTAGTTGTTTCTCTCCTTCTAGGCGATTGCTTGTTTCACATCAAACCTTAAATTTTAAAAACCTTCAAATGATTTTGAGGCCTGCCAAAATAACAAAGCTCAAATACTACCGCAATTTCCTTGTTGGACCCACATTCACCCACAATATACTTTCATTAAATATTCTAAGCATGTCATCTAGTTATTGTTTTTTTTTTTTTGGAAATATTTGCTGCACTCCTACATGAAAATGTTTAGGTATATTCACATGATGTTTTTACTAGCTCAAATAAAAAAAAAAGTTTAAGCATTGATATTATCATAACAACACTAACATGTTTAAATAAAATAATATCTAGATAAAAAGACGAGGCAAGCATTAACTGTCCGGATCATGATACTGATCGCTGGTCAGGTTTGTATCTCCTGCAGCCTGTAGGTAATTGGCAAGTTGTTCCAGTCTTTGCTGCATCGAAGCTATATCTAAATTAATAAAAAATTTATTCTTACCATTCATATACAAACAAGAAAACCTTCTACTGACAAACCAGAAAACGGCAATGACAAACTTTAAATAAACTATTAAATTCAGTTTCAAAACTTAACTGCTGCCATGTTGACTGGAAGTCATCCAATTGTGCACTTTGAGTTTACATTAAAATTCATTGCATGTTATGCATTTTAGCAGCATCCACTAATCCTCATAATTTTACTAGAAGTGAACCAGATTGATAAATAAAATCATACAGAATCCGACCCAAACAGTGACACCACAGCTAGTATAATATAGAATACTATTAGGTATTTTATAAACAACATCCTTTTACTGCTTGCCTGTAATAACTACAGCATGTGAAAAAGACATCAGTAATCTGATGCATTTTTTACCTATATAATTGTGCTTAAATACACAGGTGAATTGTGGATACAGCAAACTCTTTCTTTCCGTTCATATTATACTATCAATAGACTAGTGACGCATTTACATAGGAAGCTACCTCTTGCCTGGCGCTCATTTTTTTTCTGTACAGCTGAAAGTTTCTGGTCACTTTCGTTCTGTAGATTAATGATGCTTTGGTGAGCTTCTGCCAAAGCTACAAGACCCAGTAGCATTGTGATTGTTCGACACAGTTCTGATATTATCAAAATAGCAATATTTAGATAAAGGAAACAAAAACAGTAGCTATACTAAATGCATAAAAAGTAAGTTGTTCACATAGAATGATATTTTTATATTGTCATTTGGTTTGTCTATGCAAAACTAAGAGTTTTTTTGTCACTTTCAATTTGGAAATTGCCAATGTCGCATTGAGCGTCTAATAAGGCTACAAAACACTGTCAAATTGTGACCGAATCTCATATGGAAATTATTTGTAACTAAATAAATGACATAGCCAAGCTGGAAGTGTAATAAGGATATTTGCAAGCATTTGAGACCAACACACACATGATCCTGACTAATAGATCATTATATATAAATAAATACATTAACACACAATTGCTAAACATGGGTCCAGCACTATCGGGATAAGAATATCCATATAATAAAAGCAAACTCAAGAGCGAAGCTATGTTATGTTAGAAACAAATCATACAATCAGTCTTCTCCCTGTCTGCTCTCTGAAGTTCGCTTATTTTTTCCTCAGCAACGGTGACAGCTAAAATCATAGTGAAGGTAACATTAATTAATATTGTTTTAGCAAATACTATGTATTCAGTTAGTTCTGGCTAATAAAACTATTTACCTGCAGTAGAGAAATTCTGATACAAGAATGTGATGTTAGAAATCTGATAATATAAAGATACATTAAAGACTTCAGAGAATTTCTTACAAAATATTTTTTTTGTAGACTAGAAACAAGCAGCAACGTTTTTTATGCAAGACCCAATCAGTTAACAAAAAATAGAGATTAAATTATCCATGATATTTTTGCAATGGCTCCCAGATTTCAACAGTGAGCGTATACAAAAAATTGTTTCCAGCATTGAGTGTAGATTTTCAGTTGAGAATTGAGGTGATTAGTGAAATTAAAACATGACGCAGTTCAAGTGATTAGCTGATATCACACTGTCTGACAATATTACCTCCTGCTAATGACTTCACCTGCCATTTCATCAACAGCTCTGAGCACTCTTTTTCCCCTTCATATTCAGCCACCTCTAGTGCTGTCCTGTTGCATTTATCATCCATGTTGAGAAGACGCGGGACCGTCGATAGAGACACAGATTCCAGCATTATCTTCAGCGTAGTTGTATGTCCATTGTATGCTGCCCTGTGTAGGGCTGTGTCAATTGTTTTGTTCTGTATCTTCAACAAGGAGACTCTCTGTGGTGGCGAAAAGCAGTAGAGAATAGATTTTATTGAATTGCCCCTTCCCCATGCTGCAGCGAGTGCTATAGCTGTGTTGCCAAATTCATTCGTCTCAGCTGCGAACTCATTTTTTTTCTCAGCACTGACTGTGTTCAGTAGTAAATCTACACATTCACTGCACCCCCTGATCGCAGCAATGTGTAAAACTGTACGCCCATACTTCTCCTCTTTTACCCAGAGTAACTCGTCTGCTATTCCTTTGAGTGGAGAGAGAAGTAAACAAAATGTTTCTATGTGACCTTCATCAGCAGCTCTCATCACAGCTGTGTAAGAGTCTTTCCTGATGGTTAATAATAGCCTTAGTAACTGAGCTGGTTTTGTGCTCTTTACACCTTCCATCAGTGCCGCAATATCTATACTTTTATCTTCAACATACCTCTTTAGCGAGTCTTCCATGTTTAACTGTAACATAATTATGTACTCTTATCTATTAGGAGCATCATACAGTAAAATTTTATGGAGAAGTGTGGAAAAAATCTCTGACTGACAGAAAAGGTCTTGTGACTCACACGTGGGAAGCAGCTTACTATGACATAGTCACTTTCAGGTGCAACCTAAATGTTTACAGAGTATAAAATAAGGGAATGTAACAATCCGCCCAAGCAGAAAAACACAAAACTTCAAAGTTACAACGAGTTTGCTGAACTGAATATGGCTGAGAAATAAAACCAGAGCCACTATGACCTTAACTTAAAACTACTACACTTCATGACAGACCTTATGAGCCACCTTGAGGGAGAGAGTGATAGTCATACGAGACCAAAGTTATTATTAAAAAAACAATGACTCTGTTTCAGTTTTCACCTGGCAAGCGATGCTCATATAATAAACATGTTATACCTACCTGCTGCTATTATGTTTGTCACTCGCTCACAGTTCATGAAGAAACTGTTGGACATTAACTGAACAGGTGGAAGGTTATTGTTATTGCGGCTTCATGATTGGCTGGCTATAAAGCTTTTTAAATGGCTGATTTTACTTGCTGTTTACTACACTCATTGAATTTTGGCTGATTATAATGATTAAAAAGAAACACTCGTAAAGCCAACTTAAACTATTACTTGCAAGTTTTTTAACTAAGTTTAACAGAGCGGTTCCAATTTTATATAATATAATAAAACCAAGTCCTAATTTTTAAAGAAGTTAAAAAGAATTATTAATGATTTTTACAATATAAACCTTTCTAGACTTCGTCTTATTATACTTATATGCATTTTACCTTAAATTTAAGTTGTAGATAATAATGAGTGCAGGATTAACCCAATATTATATATTTAACATTATTCATTAGTCAAAATCAGTTATTGGCAAATAAAAGTACGTAGAGACAAATGTAAGTTGTCAGAGCATATCAGGCACTTGCATAAAGCTGGCAATGCTAAATTAGGATTATGTTAGTGATAAGTTCTACTAATTTGGAAATATAATATATATATATATATATTTATATATATATATATATGTATATATTTGTATATATATATATATATAGATATATATATATATACATGTATATATTTGTATATATATATATATATTTATGAGTATACGCTCCCTCGCTTCGGTTTGGTTGAGCACTCTGTGAGAGGTGCGGCACTATTAGCCTTTGTGCAAAGCTCATCACTTTTGTGATTTGAGCACTCTGGTGTCAGCACATTGACTTTCTTAAAGTCTGTGAGGCAACTTAGTTGTTTCGTGGCAGGAAGTCAACTCTCAATGGTAATGGGATTTGTGTCCTTTGCCTAAGCTTTGTGCTGCACTGATGAGGCTTCAATAGCCGAAACAGTACTGTCTGTAGCATGAGTATATTTATGTATATATATGTTATATACATATATATACATATGTATATTTTAAATGTATATATGTATATATATACGTATATATGTATTTATATGTATATATATATATGTATATATATCAAATTGTTTCTTCACCCCGGTTAACCCGTATGGGTGGTGATTTCTGCTCTAACTGGGGTCTCCTACCAGAGACCTGGGAGTTTGAGCACTCGCCTCAAAATCTTAGCTGTCCCAATAGTAAAATTTTCTACATGTATATACATGTATATAGATGTAGAAAATTTTACAAAAATGGAAAATTTTTTAAGCAATAGTTTATGACTAAAAGCTTCATACTGCATGCATTAATCATCAGATGCTATTGTGAAATTCACAATAGCATCTGATGATTACTGCATGCAGTATGAAACTTCTAGTCATAAACTATTGCTTAAAAAATTTTCCATTTTTGTAATTATGTATATATATATATATATATATATATATATATATATATATATATATATATATATATATATATATATATATATATATACATATATATGTATGTATATATATATATATCATATATATATATATATATATATATCATATATATATATATATATCAAATTGTTTCCTCACCCTGGTTAACCCATATGGGTGGTAATTTCTGCTCTAACTGGGGTCTCCTACCAGTGACCTGGGAGTTTGAGCACTGACCTCAAAATTTTAGCTGTTCCCAATAGCGCACTTTTCTGCAGCTCAGCTGAGTTGATTGCTGTCGGTATCTGGGCGAGCAACATTTTATGTGCCGGTGTTATTGCGTCCAGCTTTCCAATTACGACTGGAATTACAGTTGTCCTTACATCCCAGCATTTTTCAATCTCTTCTTCAAAAGGAAGATATTCCTCTATCCTGTTTTTTTCTTTGCTGGCTATATTGTGGTCTTTGAGTACTGCTATATCTAATATACATGTAGTAAACCTCTTGTTCTCCTTGTCGACCATCACTATATCTGGTTGGTTTGCTAGGACATGTTTGTCAGTCCAGATGTAGAAGTTTCAGAGGATCTTAGCTAGGTCATTTTCATTTTCTACCCTCTGTCAGCTACATTATATTCCTGTTCATAGCTAATTGACCTCATAACATAAAGAATACAGACATCAAATGATGCACCAAGTTATTCATACAATCACTGTCAATAATCTCTCTATACTACGTCAGCTATATTGTGTTACTATTCATAGCTAGTCTGTACTTTAGCATGATTGAATACCTAAAGCTTTGCACTCGCATCTTCTCTAAATAGACTGTCTCTGATTTAATCTAAGGTATTTAGTTTTTTCATGGTAATACAATATCACTCATCCTTATTACATAGTCAAGCTGGCTAGAGCATCCTCGGCGAATTTCTTTTGAAAGAACACATTCATAACTTCATTTGAACTGGCAATTATGTGATTACTTGGTGTCCACTTCTCTATTGTGTATAATAAAGTATGGAATGCACTAAAGACACAGTGGGTGGAATTACTATGCGTGAGAACTAGTGTCAGGAACAGTGCAGCTCTATCAAGCGTTTACAGTGAAACACAGCAACTTGTTGGTGGTTTTGTTATTCATTTGAACTTTGGAGCTTTCAAAGCTCTGAAATTCACTCAATATACATAAGAAGCATTGTCAAGAACTACATGTTGTGGTAAACAGGAGTTTTTCCCTTTGCTCCTATTTGCAAGCATGTGACTTCCTCCTCGCAAGAAACCAGTTAATCACAAGCACAACTATTTTGACCAGATCAAGTCTGCACTAAAGCATGAGTGCATTCTCTGGCTAAAAATAAAGAGACTAAAGTTGAAATGTTAATTGGAAGCCAGTAAATATAGCATCCATTCCTGTTTCTAAAACTCACGTAACAAACAAAAAATAAATTAGTTGACGCATTTTGTAATATTAATATTATGGCTCATACATAAAAATATTGGTTTCATTTTTAGGGGTTAGTCTAAAACTTTTCCCAAAGATGGAAAGATTATTGAATGGCAAAAAATTAAAAGCTAGGTATTGTTGTAAGTTTGAATCAATTAAGTAATTTTTAGTTGTTGTTTAAAAATTGAATTGAGCTAAATTTTATTCGCTTTCAACAGAAAGTAGAAATGTTTTTCTATCATTGGAGGTGTTGTTTATTTGACTGTCGAGATATTTGAAGATTAAAATTGACAAAACTTGATACTTGGTAAAATTGATAAGGAGAAAAAGATGTGCCAAGGTATTCACAAAATGATGTACATAGCGAGGCAGCCTGTCTCTGTCTCGCATTATTACGTCGGCTATTGCGATGAAAGCCATATATTACCCAGCTTTTTGGAATATACTTTATTTTTTATTTGCTAGTGATTGGTCAAATAAATTTTTTAATCTAGCTACAGAAACATTGTTATAGGTGTCTCAAATGTCTCAAAGAAGTTAATCAAATTGTGCCCAATTAGCGTTTTTTAAAGGCTGTGTGAACATATGAAAACCCAATTATGATTTTGCCAGTTTATGATATTTAGGTTAAGCAAGCTAAGTTGAATAAGACTTTTATTTCAGCGCAGTTCTTAGTTGTTTGTCAGTAGAACGTGTCGACTCAGTTTTCGTGATTCAGTAAATCAGCGAATTCCTTAACAACGAGAATCTTCGAGATCACAAACACCGAGTTTGCTTGTGTTAACATTTATTTTGATCTATATGAAAATTTCGTGCTGATTATTGGCTAAAGAAGAGATCATACATTAATGTATATTAATCACCCACAGTTTTTTTCTACATATGCTGGCTATATACGACAGGATAAAACCCCTTGCTTGAATCTGCTCGCTCCAAAAATGATTTCGTTCAAACTCTAACATCTCTGGACAGGGCTAATTTACAAAGACAAAAATTACAAGAGCTTGTAGCTGATGTCTTAGCCTTATATTTTTCTTAAACTCATTTGAACGACTTCAAAGGTGCATTCACATGTTTAAACATATTTCAATAAGCCTGATATGAACATAATAAAAAACATCTAATTGTTTTGCTGTTATTGTACTATTTTAAATGCATATCCTTTGCAACTGCACTCACTAAGGTGCCCTTTTTATTATTGCTTGGTATTACGTTACTTTTTGCATTGGTTAATTTTTTAAACCTTTGTTCAATCTAATATTTTACCATTACCTGCTTTTATTTGGTAATTTTCAATGCGCCGCTTGAATTTCAAATGTGTCATTTCAATTTTGAATGTGCCCTTACTCTCAAATTTTCTGTTTCGATAAATCTGTAAAAACTAAATGCTTTTCATGTGGACAATCGTATTATTTGAATAAAAATAGTCTTTACATTATCTCTCCATTTGGTCAGACAAAGTATCAAATGAATAAAGTCTGATAGCCTATTTTTACTTTTTTATCAGTGTCAAGAGGTACTAGTATTGTCCATCTCAACTTTGAATACAACGAGTTTCTGCTGTAACATTTTTATACAGAAAACTTCATGTACTCATGGTTTTTTTTTCTTTTTTCGAGCTGCACAAAAACACTTTTTTCATGATATGAAGTTCCAAAGTTGGAATGGTAACTGCAGTATATGTTAACTCTTTGAACCTTGACCGTTCTTGTCAATGTGTGTCAGTAACCTCGAGCAATTTGTCCAAAGATCTGAAGTTTTTAAACTTTTTTAAATATTTCTAAATATGCCCATAATACAATGATGTTTTGTAAAACACTAGTAAAAAAGTCGGGCAGCCCATAGCCAATGTCATCAAACAAAACAACAGTATTTCACCATTATTCAGGCTAAACTATATAAATTCGTACAATTTTACCAACTCGTACAAATACTTACAGTAGGATCATGTTCATCAAGCACAAGTTCATCATCATTTTATGGCTCAAAATAAACTGGATAATTATAGTTAGTACATGTATCATAAATTCTTCTCTTGCATCACCATCATCCATGACCTATCAAAGAATGAGTCGAGTCGTCTTTTTTGCGATATCATTCTAATAAAGCTTGTTATTATAACAAAGGAAGTAGATAAAAATATTTGAACATTGCTACAAGTGCAAGTAAAATTTGTGGTCTAACATCCCCTGCAAGATTTATTTGGATTGGTTTCCGCTGTTATTTTGAAACAGCTTTTGTAAACAGAGCCATGCGAATGCCGTTATTTCGGTCACTAGCGTTTCTGACACGCCTTACGCAATGCCGGAGTAATGGCAGTTAGGGCTTAATGGGTTAAATAGAAATAATTTTTCTATGCAGATACTTTTTGGTACTCGAGCACCTCTAGACATTCACTTAGTCTATACTGTAACAAGAGCAGTGTCTATCTGTCCAAACCCACTCTAAGAGCGTTAGGAAAAGAATATTCTCTTGTACAGGAATCAAAACTGGATGTCAGATTCATAAGCAATAGTGCTTCTACAACACTTCTAGGTTGCCTTTTAACTGCATGCATCAACTCGTTAGCTTCAGTGTAGTACTACTCAGCAAAGCGTTTCCGCATGGTAAAAAAACTTATGATGCGGCTTTAGCAGGCTTCGTACAAATCATTTTCGATATGTGACTAGTTAATAAATTACCCTATCATATCAGTACTAAAACAGAAGAAAACAATTATCCGCATACATTGAGCCAATAAAAATCTGTAGACAACCCATCTTGAGCATAGTTTCGCAAAAACATTTATTTTTTATCACAATTTATTGTTAGCAATGACCGATTTTCATAGATGCATTAAAGGTCTAATTTTTTTCTAAATTTAAATTCATGACAATTAGGTGATTTTTATTGAACAATAGTACTACTGAAAGTTGTTATTCATATTTTATTACCACTAATAATACCATAAACTGTAATAATATAGATAAATTGACTGACTCAAGCGTACTCATGTTCTTTTTGAAAATGGCCAAAAAAGTCTTTGTTCTCACTTTGTAATTTGTGGTACTTTGCACGACGTCAGCTGATTTAAAACTATATGATGCCCAATTTGGTATCAAATTACTTTTTATAGATCGTGTGCTTTAAAAGTTAGAATGATTTACGCGAGCCCCTATCAAATATTAGGTTTTAGCTAATACCATAGATATGTAAACCTAGATTGGCCAATAATAGCTATTCCCATTGGTTGCCTTGTCAGACTTAAAAAGCATGGCGTTACGTCATTGTATTGTACCTAATGCTTGGCTGCACTGTTGTTTACAATGGAGCTAATGAGGAGAAGGTTACAAAATCACATTTATTTTCACCTAAAAACCTTTTTGGATACATAATCCAGCCAAAGCGGTTCTGTGATAATATCTGATAACCACCATGGATTAAAACTACAAAAGTTATGAAATGTTGCACACAAATCATGAGCCATCAGGGCTTTATTTGTCACCCCCTCTCCTATTCCCCTTCTCTCTTTTCGCCTTCCCTCTTCTCCCAAGAAGAAATGGGAAGGGAGAAGCGAAAAAGAAAGAAGAGGGAAAGGAGAGGCGTGCAAATAGCCCACCCACCCGAAGAGCCAGACTCTAGCTAGGTAAATAGACTAATATCATGCTGAACTAAACATGACTAAATATGGTGAGTATGCAAGCATGTCTTAAGTCAAAAATGAGACAGAATTATTATTATACAACTGGCTATGTATCTCGGTCTCTAAAGCTGAAGTGTGAAGATTGTATCACTAGCATCGTGGATGTTACCAACTATGATGTCAACCCAGCAAGAAATTCCCTAATCACAGTTAAGAATCGTGGTGGCTTGACTTTGTCTTCGCCTGTGGTGATTGAGGTTTGCAACCACAGTCAAAAAGCAATGAGAGTGTTGCTTAGTAGTGCTGGGTTGGTGACAAACTTTTCCAGGCTAGCACTAATGGCCACCATGGAAAGGTTGCTGAGGTTCAACATCATGCTATTGTTTATGTGTAATATTCATGCTAGTAGCCTAGCTCGTGAGATATATTTCGATTAGAGCACATTATGAAGGTAAGAATAAAGCTGGAACAAGTAGCTCGTTGGGTTTTTACCCACCGGGTCAGAGGTGCCCTGGTCGGGCCACCCAACCCTCGGGTCTTCTTATACAAAGACACGGGTAGGCTATTGGCTAAATGAGAGCGATTGCATATCGCTTTTTAAGGCCGATTGAAATAGAGTCGTGTATAGTCCTAGCACGAAAAGACCAGCCAAAATAAAACATGGTGAGTTCAGACTATATTTTTACATCTGCGACAATAGTCTTTAGACTATAGGTTTCACAACGTTTTTTGGAAAGAAATAATCAACATGTCGGTGGTCTGGGAGTTCATGAAGAAGCCGGTCAACAAAAGGAAATACCAAGTTATTTGTACAATATGCAAAAGCAAGTTAAGCTACAAAGAAGGGTCTACCTCAATACTATTGAGGCATTTACAACAGAGGCATTCTGAGAAACTTAAAAGCATGTCTAAGATCCTTCAATCCAGCAAATTAATTTTATTTCTAGTTTTCTTCATTAATACCAGAAGTTTTAGGGAAGTGATAGATTTTTGCTTTCCACTATGCTTGGCTATCCATTTCTAGATTTGCAAAGTATTTCTCAATTAGTCTCTTCTTGTTGATTATAATAGCAGTTGAAAAGAAAATCTGTAATAAAAACAGTAGCCAAATCGTGCCATTAATCTGTCACCCATTGAATAGCATTGATCCACCAATGTCTAGCCATAAATTGTAAATTACCTCTATAAACCAGACCACAAAAAATATAAGGATTGGTGTGATAATGGGTTCTGTTATATTAGGTTATTGATGTCACAACATTAGGCTGTAATAAAACTATCTCTTAACCGTAATTGAATAAAAAAATCGCGCATGCTGACTCGGTCGACTCGATCTTGGCCCTCATTGCGGTCCCTGGGTATGGCCCAACTCTGCATTCCTTGGTCTCATTCCAGCTCTAGCTAAAAAAGCCACTGATTCCACTTTCCTGATCTGGTCAAAACTTCACAGGCTCATCATAATTAGTCATGCTTAGTTCGGCATGATATTAGTCTTCTACTTAGCCAGAGTCTGGCTCTTCGGGTGACTGGGCTATTTGCCCCCTTCTCTTTTCCCCCTTCTCTCTTTTCTCCTTCCCCCTGCTTGTTAGGAGAAGGGGAAAATAAAGAAGGGGGATAAGAGAGGGGATGACAAATAAAGCCCTGATGGCTCATGATTTGTGTGCAACATTTCATACCTTTTATAGTTTTAATCTATGGTGGTTATCAGATATTATCACATAATTGCTTTGGTTCACTAGATTATGTATCCAAAAAGGTTTTTATGTGGAAATAAATGTGATTTTGTCACCTTCTCCTCATTAGCTCCATTGTAAACAACAGTGCAGTCAAGCATTAGGTACAATACAATGACGTAATGTCATGCTACTTAAGTCTGACAAGCTTTTTCCCTATTGGCCAATCTAGGTTTATATATCTATGGCTAATACGTAATTATGTGCTTGTATAAAAATTAGTTTGGCAGCAAAACAGTTAATTATGCATATGCTGATTACTTATGACAATCTTTCAAGGTGCAAGTGATTTCTAGGCATATTGGTGTTAATAATAGCCTATAAACCGCAGGATGCGATAGACTCAAATCCTGAATTAGCAAAAAAATTAGAGCAAGTCACAACTTACCTGTAATTATATTAGTGAATAGATATGGTGTGTGAAGAGAATTAGACCATCCTAAACAGAACTTTTTTAAATCTTTAGTCAAGAGAAACAGTGTAACAATTATGGATTAATTAGAGCATTGAACTTTGATAGACAAGATACAATATGGATGTCTCTTTCTAGTCATAAGAACCCCAAAGTATTGATTATTGTTGTTATTTTTAGTGTTCTTATTATTATTGAGTATTGTTAAATTTACTATAGCTTTTGCTGACGCTGACAAGATGATTTTTGTTCTGCAGGAAGTAGACAAGGAGAGGTCTAAGGGTATATTTTATTCTTAGCACGAGATAGCATGATAGTTCATTTTCGATATTTGGATATTGTTATCTTGATAACATCAGAAAGTGCTTATTCAATGATGTTCTACATATGCTATTACCTAGATATCAAGCATATCTTCAATACCTACATACATATATCAGTAATTTATGAGAGGTAAAAAAGCTAAATAGAGATTAATGGCAGATTTACAAACCTCTTAATCGGATCTAACATGTATATTTCGTCTCAATATTCCGAGTTCTTTTATCTACTATTTATCACAAGTACCTGCCTACACTGTTTTATTAGAACAGAAAGATTTAAAGAGTTTGAAATGAAGACTGAAGAGAGGTTGATTTGAAAGTAAAATCAAATCTCAGCCATAACATTTTTTCTCTTTGCAGATTTGTCTGTTTGCACCATTATTTTCACAACTGCGACTGTGATACCACACTCTCATTGTTCATGTATCTGTGGAATCAAAAGTCTGAAAAATCTTTGCCGTTCAATACACAAACATTTGAGGTATGAGACAGTGTTTGGTGCATTGCTATGTGTCTGAGTATGTGAGAAGCCCCTTACAAGAACAGCATCGCTCAGATTTTTTCATAAAATCTTTAAAAAAGGCAAATAAAAATAGAAGGCTTTAAAATTTAGAAAAAAAAAACGAGCAAAAAGAAAACTAAAACATGAAATTAAAAACAATATTCAAAGTAGGTCTAGCGTACTGTTAGCTAACTTTGCTTTAAGCAAATGTACAGTTACATGTAGTATGCTAAGTTCATTTTAATAAAATTTTATTTTATTACAAAAAAGTTTTTACTACAAAATATTATGTTATGTAAGTGTGAATTACTTGACATACAAGCTCAGTTACGGAACATGGTACTGTACATGTTTAATAAGATAAGCAGAAGGGGACAAATAGGAAAACAAAAAACAGATAATTATTTATTTCTTGTAAGACGACTTATGGAAGCGTTTGGCTAAGATATTTCAAACATGTAGTAGTTGTTGGTTAGTAATAAGCTACTTTTATAATTAGCCAGACAAAATTAGCTTTAGGAAGCCTTCACATAATGTGGTGGGTTATTCCTTGGCCCTTCACCAAATGGGAGTGACACTGAGAACTCAAACGAAAAACCCCAAAGTTTAATGACAGTATCAGCAAATAAAATTTATTTGACCAACATCAAATAATGAACTCATACAAATACTTTCTGTCTATATTATTATTCCATCATTATTATTATACTACTGGTTACAGCTAATCAATCTCTTAGCAATGAGTAATATTGTAGCGCTAAGAAACTAAAGGTTTTTGAATCAGAAACTATTCAGAGCTGACGTGAGCAAATAAATTTGAGCATGCTTTCCGTTATCAGATAGTTGAACTGGTGACTGTATCCTGAGGAATTTTTTGCAATTGACCGCATTAATACATGTAGTTTTACTAGATCTGATTATTATATGATTGCACGATATCAGATTCCCTATTGTGCATAATAAAGGATGAAATGCACTGGAGACACAGCGTGAAGCATCACTGATCATGAAAACTAGTGACAGGGGCAGTGCAGCTCTATTAAGAAGCCTCACAGTAGAACAATCCATTTGTCTTTAGCGTTCTCTTTATTCATTCACCCTTTGGAACATTCAAAGTTCTGATACTCACCCGATACACATGAGTTTTTCAAGAATTCCGCGTTTTGGCAACTAAGGATTTTTCCCTTTTGCTTCCTTCTCACAGTGAACCCGCTTGATCACAAGCACAGATATTCTATTCAGATCATGTCCATGTACAAGCATGAGGTCATTTTCAGGCCTAAAATACAGCGATTGAAGTTAAAATATTAACCGGGCGTCGATAATTTGTCATAAGCATTTTTTTTATTCATTTACACATTGGAAGCTTTAATAAGTATGATTACCCAATTTACGGTCTGAAGATAATGTAACCCAATTATATTTAGAGCATTCTAATGATTCATTATATGTATAAGCAGACTGTCAATTTATACTGCTTGTTATTATAATATTGACAGTGTGAGCTTCCTGACAGGCACAAACATGTACATAATTCAATAGAACATGGAGCAAAACAAACTCAAAAACTTGTAATTGAAGAGAAGGTGCAAGACATACCAGCAAGTCATGTGACAGGCAAGGAGTTATGATATTGTAGCTACAAGTCATGTGACAGGAAAGAGAGTTTATATAGTTTATTATAAAATAGTTTTTAGCATCAACTTGTTCATTTTACAGCAAGAAACCGCGAATGTAATTACCAATGACCTGCACTTAATTTGGCTACATTTGTCATCAGGTATATCAAATATCCGCAATCAGCAAAATCATAAAAATAAATGTTATATATATTTGGGATGATAAAATTGGAATATAAATTTATCTGCCAGAGCAATGTTACACCATTTCCTATAACAAGCGCCACAGAATGTAAACATGATGATTGTACCATAGTTTAATCTATGCACCTCAGAATAAAATCTTCTTATAAGAGATTTTCATCAATCAACCACTCGCAATAAATATAAACAACAAAAGGCTAGCAAGCCAAGACAAACAAAATAGAGATGCCATTGTTTGGTGACAATCGGTTTAAGTTTAGGAAATGAACTGATCAATTGACTGCAACCTTCTCTTTTTGAGCAGTCAATGACCTTTGACATTAATAAATAGTTAGGTGTAGCCATGAGACAAATCTCTAACATATTCTTCAGGATTATAGACTCTGCTGTCACGCTGTGTCAAGTATATAGTACATAAACAATTCTAAAATTGTTGCTCTCTGATATTAACAGAGGTACTATTAATAATTCACACATAAAACCAGAACACCAGAGATCTACAACCAAAGCTATTTTCACTTATCAATTCGACTCAACTGACTCCAATGACTTGATGTACAAGCCCAATAAAATAGGATTTCAGATGAGAGGAGTTGTATATATTGAGTTGTAAATTGAAAATTGTACACGCTCTGTGTATGAATGTCTCTGATGACCCCTGATGTCTATGAAGTTGCTTAGTGAGTCACACAGGGTATTAAGTTGCAACTCAGCGCAGCCTAACTTCTCAGGTTAGCCTCCAATTATTGTTTTATAGATAAAATATCCATTTCAACCTTTCCCATTTCCTTGTCTGTTGTTATACCTATTCTAAAATTGAAGAGAACATGCAGTAACAATTACACTAAAAGAAAAAAGCTGAAGAAATGACAATAAAAACTTGGAGTGAGCCAAACATGCAGTAAAATGATTAAAATGGAGAATGAGAAAGAAACAGTAACATATTACCATGATTGGAAAAGTGCAGTAACAAGTAGTAAACAGGAAGAGCAGGTGAAACTGCTAGTACCTGTATTGTCAGCTTTTATCGGATTATTTTTGAGACCCTGTTAAGACATGTGACCTCCCATGTAAAAATCAACCAAAATGAGGGATTTTCAGATTTTGAGTTAGTAACACAGCCAGATGCAAAGTTTTGTGGAGAATTTAAAGCGTTTTGAATTTTTGAGTTAGCTTAAGTAGTTCATGAGATATTGCGAGTTTTTGGAATGCACGTCAGCCAAAACTCTCAAAATCTGAAACGGAGAAAATCGCGAATAAAGAGGCGATGCACAGAAATAGGTTGTTTATGTTAGGTTCTCCTTGGATACGGTCATTTGTATTTCACTGACTGAGATGAAACTTGGTCTCTAGGGTAAGTAAGCATGCTGAAACAGCTGGTGTACACCATTTTCAGGTCAGGACAACGGAAGACTGATGAACCCTCTCTCAAATTGAAAAAAATTGGACACTTTTACGCATCCGTACTTTACACTAACTGCACATTAGGAATAAGATGAGAAGCTCCTAGGTATATCACCACTAACTGATAGGCTGCAGGATTTAACATCACATCTAAAATCCATACTGAGGTTTATTTTGCCAAAACAGTGAGTGTAAAAAACACAAGGGGTATCAGACCCAAAGCCACGATTACATTCCTACACACATCTGACTCAGACAAAGGCTAAAATTCACGCGATGGTCACGTTTTACGTCTTTTACCATGAGGCTTCGAGCAAACTAAACCCTCAGTGCCAAGATGGCAAAATTCTCGAATGTTAGTATGAAGTATTCTTGGTGGTCATAGAGGTTAGACTCATTAGAGCGGTCAACCTTCAGGTTTTATCACATTCGGCAGTCCTTAGATACCTTCGAGTCTTACATCATACATCATGGCAGGGAGAGTCTAGATACGTCTGAACTTTTACTTTTCTTAAACAAAACAAAAACATTGCTGTGCATCAAAGTGACCCTGGTAGCATGGTTAGCAAGCAGTACACACAACAATTTTTGAGAATAACCTGTCATCGTACCGTGGTAAGCTTGGCTGAATGAAAACTTGTGAAAGCTCCTAATTCCTTTAATTTAGAATTAAACTCTTCAACTTTTTAAATTAAAATTTAATTCTTTTAATTTAGAATTTCTTTTAATTCCTAACTAATTTAGAAAAAATCTAAAGAGTGAGCTGATGAGGTGATTGGCAACGGATTCTGACTCTGAGACACTTTTACGAGTAATAGACTTAGTGGCCTAGTGATCGTGTGACGAAGAGATTGATTGCTCATGAAATAGGGTTAATGTCAGGAGGCAAAAAATAGACACACAAGCATTGACACATTGAATAAATCATGTGGCAACTGGCAATCAATTATGAGTGAAAACACACCTAACTCAGGCCAGTGAGTACGACTTATCACTGATCACTGATTCATGTATTGTATGATGTGATTTTATGTGACTCAGGGAGGCATACACTGAGCCAGCAACTAGTAGGCTACTACACCTATACTATTACAACCAAAAATAAACAGGGCAGATCAGAAAAAATTTAATAAGACTCACCATGATATTTAAAGTTGCATCTTGACCTTTTCTGATCTTCTCCTTATGCTCGAAAGATTTTGTGGTGTTCCCATCATCCACACAAGTAGAAATTCGGCCCATGTTAACTAAATCTAACTCTGTCTTTGGAATTCCTTTATTGTAAGTCAGCTGACTGAAAATCAGAGTTCTATCAAATTTGTTGATGCAGTCACATTTGCAACTGAAGCTAATAGGTTCATCAGACACCATAGGATGAGTTGGTAAGCTGGCAGCAGGTGATTCTGAGTCAATAACCGGTGTACTATACGAGTGAATAACAGTTAACCCTTTGGTAGGTTCAACATCGTCTTCTGCATCGTCATTAAAATCGGGCATCCGAGCTTGCAGGTCATCAGTAACATAAAAATCTCGATCTCTAGTCATTGATTCTCTATATTCAGCATCGATTTCATCGTACCATGTACCAAGTTCCTCAGATTCATCAAATTAAAATATATTTTCGAAGATTTAGAATCTTCACCAGTCGCCATTTTGATGATGTCACGATCGCTTAGCAATGGCTTCGATCGCAACATTTTGGCATAAAGAGCGAATAAAATTATTTTTTGACTTCAGAAATGAATTCCTCACACCCTGATTGGTCTAGGGTAAATTAATAAACGAAGTAGCCATGTGCTCCCAATAAACCTAATGCAAACTTCGAAGCTCTATTACTAACGATAGCGAATGCCGACTTTTGGTCGATTTTTTTTGCGAGAGGTCACATATTTCTGCAGTATAGTCTGTTTTGAAAGCTTTGCTCATATCACTTCCTGAACTTCAACAAGTTAACAAGAAACCGGAAAGTAGGAGTGATGATACCTTACCTAGCTTCCTACCATAGCTACCGTAGCATGTGCCTTCTGTACTGCGTGCTGTACCTGTAGGTGCAACATGAAGTACAATAAGTAGCGGATTTGTACATATGCCCTACCTGAACATATGAATAGCATATCTGCATATGAGCATCTTCATATGAACATATGAACAGCCTGTGAACAGCATATACGCGCATGTGAACAACATGTCTGTACATCTTAACAGCATAGTATGTATGTATGTTTGTATGTATGTATGTACGTATGTACGTATGTACGTATGTACGTATGTACGTATGTACGTATGTACGTATGTACGTATGTACGTATGTACGTATGTACGTATGTACGTACGTACGTACGTATGTACGTACATACGTATGTACGTATGTACGTACATATGTACATACGTATGTACATATGTATGTTTGTACATATGTACGTATGCGCGTATGCACATATGTACGTATGTACGTACGTATGTATGTACATATGTACGTACGTATGTACATATGTATGTATGTACGTACATATGTACGTATGTACATACATATGTACATATATACATATGTACGTACTTACGTATGTACATACGTACGTGAGTGGGTGTGTGCGTGTGTGTGCATGCATGCATGCGTGTGTGATGTAGATATTTTAGCAAACCATAGCCAGGACAATTAGCCACTCTAATTACATGATTAAATACTTAATCAGTTTTATATATAATATTTAAACATAAACTACACTTAAGATAACAATTGATGTTTAATTTCACTACAACTAAAATGTGTACTGTATTAACTTATAAGATAGTAAAATCTTAGTGGTAATTATAGAAATAGATATTTATACATATGATTTAGATATTTTAGCAAACCCTAGCCAAAAAAATTGTCACTCCTATTACATGTTTAAATACTAAATCAGTTCATCTATAATATTTGAGCACAAACTACACTTAAAGTAATAATTAATGTCTAAAAACGCTACACCTAAAATGTGTATATATGTATAAATTTCTATATAAACAGTTATATATGTATATCCAAGCGCATGCCTAAATGCAATTGAGATATGAACATATTATTGCTTTTATGTTTGCAGTGTGGAACAGAATATTTGGCAAGGTTCGCTGAAGCTGTAACAAACACCCAGTTCAACATTGCATTTTATTAACCAAATGAATCGGAAAATAAAAAACTATAAGAGTCTCTATAATATTTAATGAAGGTAGTTGTGAGTCGCAATTCTATATGAACATACAAATTCGGTTTTGAATTTTTAGAACCTCCTCTAATATAACTTGTCAATTTCTATCTCTAGAGTTACATCATACCCACCATTTTTTAGGAAGATAGTTGTTTCATCGCTCAGCCTTCTATAATAAGATATTCTAAGAGTTAGGATGTATTCATCAAAACACAGTATGTTGGGAATCGTGTAGTTAAAGGAATTTTGTGATGATTGACAAATAAGAGTCACAACAAATGTTTTAGTGCATTGTCGTCAGTAACACAGTTGAAATTTGACCTCTCTGCCTTCTCCATGGCACACAAAAGGCAGTGAGGTTTCTAGCTGAATAACCAGTTCTGCTTTACCATTTTCGGTTTTGTTTGGTGCTGAAAAACAAGAGAAAATCTGGTGTTACTTTCAAAATGTATATCTTAGTCTATTTTTCTTATGCTACTATCTTGATACGGTTTTGCACCAAATATAGTAATCAGATTTCAACTCAATTATATAGGTTGTCACGTGAGATTTATGTTTTAGTTATAGAAAAAAGTTTGTTTTTAGTTGGTGTCCAAAAAAGTTCAAAACACAATATGAAGTGAAATGCCAGGCAAGCTGCCAATAATTTTCAAATTGTTTTTACAGAATTTTTTTACTTACGCGTACATGTATTTCACTTACTTTTATTATTAGTTCAGTAACAGTAGTTATAGCAGACTGTATCTAGTCGGCTAATTGAAAAAAAGGACCTATGAACCCTAATGGTCGTATGCCGGCATCGCGGGGATTCTGTCAGAAACTCTAACACCCAGATTACCGGCACTCATATGGCTCTGCTTACAAAAGCTGTAACTAAGTAACAGCAATAACCCAATCATTTTTAGTTCATGAACATGATGTCAAACAAGAAATTTCAATTGCATTTGGAACATTTTTCAAATATCTTCATCTGCTTCCATAGTTATAATAACATATTTTATTAAATTGAGACCGTGAAAAACTTGATACAACTTATTCGTTGATAGTAAGTGATTGTGATTCAAATGACAAATTGTGCTATAATAGCTATAATTCTCTAACATATTTTGAGTAATGAATTGATGAAGACAAATGTGTTCAATGAATACGATGCTACTTTCAGTGTTTTACGAGTTTTTAAATTTGTACCAATATTTATAGTCTTAGCCCAAATAAGGGTAAAGTACTGTTTTATTTTGTTTGATGACATTGGCTGTGGGTTGCCTGACTCTTTTACTAGTGTTTTACCAAATATCATTGCACTATGAAAACCTCAGGCCAATGGAAAATTTGCCCAGGGTTACTTACACACATTTACTAAATAGGCAAGGGTTAAAGGGTTAAAGACTTGAACTTAAACTTCAATTATTTGATTTTCAGATACTAAATTAGTTTTAAAAATCCTGCTTATTCAGTAATTCAAATATGTTGAAGCAGTGCTTTAAATTCTGACTTTCTCAATAATCACTTACAACATTTTTTAATCATGTAGTAAGCTATTTTGGGGATATTGCTAACACTTGTTAGCGTTGTTAGTAAAGCGTTAAGTTTTATTGAAGCTTTAGCACTGTTCATTTTCTACGTATATGAGATTAAAAAATATAACGATGTGACTAGATGGCTTTTTTGTTGGCCTATAAGAGCAGATGAAGCATAAAAAATAAATTTCTCAGTTACACCTTATATTTAGGGTTGCCTCCTAAAACATTATAGCTCACATTATTGAAAAATAATTAAAGCAAAAAACTTGAACTTTTTTGTTATTATAAATAAGTCATGTTAGATTGTAATGACTAACTGTATTGACAAAAAAGGAAGATATGTTTGCATATATAGTTCAAATATTTTAAATGACTTGATAGTGATTGTATAAGATTATTATATGCAAAACTAAATGAACACGACGAATAATACATACTTTGATATAAACAGTGTGCAAATTAATTGTCTTCGAAAATTTTAGGTTTCAATAATTCAAAATTAAAAATATCTATAAGTATATAGTATTAAAAATAACTTTGCAGGTTAAAATTATATTTTACAAAATATGTATACTTCAGTTGAGAATACTTCCGCATCATGAGAATATCAGTATCAGTTTGATTTCTCCAACATATCATTTTTACAAATATGTTTTGAATTTGAGTTCAAGTTTCCACAAACTAATTACAGGTTGCTTGTTTTTATTTTTTGTTTCTCAGTGCTTTAATACTCACCAAAAACCTCTAAGAGTTTTTGCATGGTTTTTTAACAGACATATGAACCTTGAGCTGGATTTATAAGTTTTTTAGAATATGGTAACAAAATAACAACAAAAACAAATCCCATCAAATCTGTATCAGTCTTTGAACAACCATTTTTTGTTACCAAAATTTGTTGTTACTTTATTGAACTTTCTGAAAAATTTTTAAAACTATCTTGCTATTACTAGCTTTTGAAAAAAGTGTTCAAAGTTCTGCCAAAATGGTTAAAATATTTTAGCCAAAACCTGGTTTCAGAACAAATTGAAAATTTTCGAAGTTCTTAATATCAGCCAGCCATATAATAATTAGTATCTGTCAATAAATTTCAGCTATTTCCGTGTTAGAAAAACATAATATACCTTAACTAAAAATTTCTGTCAATTTAGCAAATCAACGAAGTTAAAAATGTGCTGTAACTTTATGTCATGTACATTTATGTCAACATAGTCTAAGAAACTAGAATGTTGAAAAATTGGCAACAAGTCACAACAGTAATTAGGACTACAGGGTGTTTTAAGACCCCGAAACATATCCCATAATCAAAAGCAAATCAGCCATTGCTTCATCGGAGGCCATTATAATGGCTGGCCTGAACAGGCCATACTGATTACGCCTGACTCAAAGTTGCTCCGGTCCACAAGCGATGGCATCAAGACAAAGAGCTGAGATGAAGAAGGTCTGTTCCTTTTATGCCGGCAGTAGAAAAGACTGTGGCCAAAAAAATGCTGGCTTGTCACCAAGCTTGTTAGCTAATTGCGCCCTCAAGGATCAGTTTGAGGAAACCCGGCCGGTACAATGTCAGAGGTTTGCCTGCTGAGTCAGCGGAAATTGTCTCTAATTGTCTGCTTGGACAAATCAAACATTTCAGTAGCAAGCTTTAGAAGTGTGGTCGGCGAAGCCATGCATCGAGACTAAAAGGGATGAAGACCAAATGCTACGCCTTCGGAAACCTGCTATAAAAACAGCAAGACCAACCAAAGGTACTCACGCCAGTTAGACTTTACATGCTCCCCAAACTACTTCCCCAACATTTTCAAGTTCACGAGTTCTTGGATCAAAAAGATCTGCTTTGCCTCAGAAATAACGGTGCCGAGCCATTTGGGGTGCAGCTATTGAGCCAGCCTCACTCCACTAGTTACTTTCTCAGCAGAAAGTTAGTAGGGCCGCCTGTTTAATTTTTGCAAAACACCTGATGCATTATGAACTTGCTGAACAAGCAGTTGTTGGACAAACTCGCCAAAACCACAAATGTTTATTGGAAAAAAGTGACAGCCACAGACTCATAGCTGATTGGATCAGGCTTCTTTTCTATCCAGTTGTACAACAGTACTTGTAGCTAGGAGATGTAAAGAATGATGAGGTTTTTGTGGTGATGTATATTAGTGAGGACGCTGTCTTAAATATGTCATTCTTGGTGATCCACAAGTTTGTCAAGCAGTTTCAGCAGCCGATGGTTTCCATGGATGGCAATCATTTTACCTGCACAGAAGGACATGGCTGAGTGCTTAGCAAGAACCAGTTGGAGCGAGAAGTAGTGGTGCCAGCCAAGACTATCCATAAATAACGACCAGCAAATACTGCCCCTTGCGATTGATCGAGACTTGTTTGGAAAGGCAGCGTCTGGCTACCGAAGTGAACTGACATGGGTCAAAGAAAAGCCTAGTTTAGCGGTGCCTCAAACCAACAGACCTGCTTTTCGATGTCCAAGTCTATAGTGCAGAAGTACAGTTAGCGCGTACACTAAATAAGACTACCACTAGATGAATGGTGCACCATTTTCATCTGTTTTAGGAGCAACAACCCTTGGTGTGAAAACACTGATATAAAGGATGCCAGCCTACTTGGCAAACCTCTATGTGGCAACCTTGCATAAATGTGTAGAACTGAGACATGCCAAGCAACTCGCACTGCGGCAACCACGCTACTAAAAAACAATCAAATACATTCAATTTTGCTGAGAGAAAAAAGCAGTCTTAACTGACAGCCATGAAATTTATTGGGGCCAGTGAAAGAGGCAGATTCTAAGCGTCAATTCAAAACCTACTAAACAAGGTTGTCATCATACTGGCTCATAGTGCGTAGAGCTCTCCAATGAAACCCGTCTAGAAAAATGATGACAAGTGGCGTCTTTACGTTCATTACATTTGGCTAAATTACATCACCAAACACTACCTTCATTGAATACAATATAGCTTTGATGCCGGGTCAAGCACTAAGTACTTCTGCACACTGAACCTGGTCAGTGACTACTAGCATTTATCCTTGGACACTGAGGCACTGAGCAAGTCTGCATTTGCTACATGGTTTGGCTTCTGGAAGTAGAAAGTTCTTTGGTGTCACTTCAGTGGCCACCTTTTGAAGCTGTAGTGCAGGGCTTGCATTTGAAGATGCTGCTGCTCCACTTGGATGACATCTGGGTTATCACCTACGGCTTTGACACCAATGTCCAACAATTGGAAAAAGTGATCCAGTGGCTAAAATGTGCTGGCCTAAACTTTAAGCCCTATAAGTGCAAGCTTCATTAATCACAAGTTCAGTTTCTGGACTATGTGACAGATGCAGATGAGATAGCTACTGAGCTTAAAAGTACACAAAAAGTCGATCAATAGCTGATCCCCAGAGAGAATCTAAGAAATGCAAAATATTTCTTGGCACTGTGAGATACTACAGGCAATATATTAAAAAAGTCGCCACCATAGCACAACATGTAAATTGGTTTATCAGCAATTGTAAGGGATAGAGGTAAGGCAATGACAAACTGAAAGAAAACCTCTCATTGACTTCTGTACTTGCATGCTTAGATTTCAGCCAGTCGTCAATCTTTGATGAAGAGGCCAGAGGCTGTGAACTTAGTGCAGTGTTTTGAGTACAGACAAGAGCCAAAAGACTAATAGCACTTTTCAGCAGGACACTGACCAGATGGAAGAACCAGCTCAACCTGACATAAAACACTTCTGGCTCTGCCTTTTTAGCATGCATTCTATTCTTTGTACAGATCAAACCTTTCTGCAGTGGCTGTGTCAAAATTCTGTCAGCCAACCAAAGTACCATGAAATCAAAAAACCCTCAAACTGTGTGGCCAGTTGGTTAGAGATCTTAGCCAAGTTCCAGTATACACCAAAATGGCAAGCCGGTTCCAGTCTCAAGAATGTCAATAAACTCAGTCAGCAGTCATGCCAAGGCTGTCAGCAATGTAAGACGATCGAGCTAAAGGACAAAATACTTACTGGCAGAGAGTTCTCTTTTGAGGGAAAGTGTTCTTCCAAAAGGTTCGAGGGAAACCTACATTGTACTTATGGGGTCAAGTGTCACATGTTTGCTACCACAGCAGCCAAAAAACCAGACTATGACTACTGGTAGCCTCTTTGAAAAGTTGCAAAAAATGCAGTGGAAAATTTGAGAATATAACAAGAAGAAGCCTAGCTCAGCGAAGAACTGACTTAGAAGCAGCTGGAACTCAAAGGCAAAAGACTGTATTAGTTGCGACAATTTTTTTAATTTTTAGGCATGATCCCACGGGGTACTAAAAACCAACACTTCTCTGATGACCACCCGTAATGCTCGGTTGGTCATCGGCAATCAGGGTAATGGCAGTTTTGCATACTTATGCCTTTGATCGCTCTGAAAAAGTAGGAAAAATAGCCTACTGCCGCTAAACTGGACTTGAGAGGGAATGACAGGGGCAGTAAGAAGATTATCCTTAAGCTGTAAAGTTTGACATACGATAGAATTTGATGGCACCAAGACAGCCGGCAACAGGCAAAGACTGTTACCAACAAAACTCTGCCATATATTTTTCAAAAGGTCAGAAGTTGCAGTAAGTCTGTTGAGACCCATGCCAGAAACTCTAAGAGGGAACACATGCATTTTGGTGCTCACAAACCATTTTATGAGACGGCCATGTTTCCTAGCCCTCCCGGAAAATGGTAGAAGAGGAGCTAATGAATTAGTGGAACAAGGCATTTTGTTTCTTTAGCTTCCAGCAAACCAGTTCTCTCATGAAAGATCAGCAATATCACTACTACAAATAACACTATTCATCTACTCAAAACACTTATGTTCACATAGCAATGGCCAGTTTGAGTAAGACTATCCAGTATTTAGCAGATATGTTGAACTTGTTGG
Source organism: Watersipora subatra (assembly GCF_963576615.1). Classification (NCBI taxonomy): domain Eukaryota; kingdom Metazoa; phylum Bryozoa; class Gymnolaemata; order Cheilostomatida; family Watersiporidae; genus Watersipora; species Watersipora subatra. Next base: position 3,190,916 of record NC_088713.1, read on the forward strand.
TGTCTGTAGAGAGAGGAAAAAGAGAGTTGTTGGCAGGCTTACCGAGCTCACAAGAAAAAACGTTGATTGTGTGTCAGAGCATGGGCTTGCTAACCTTTGTTAACACAGCTGAGTCTCCTCACAACTTGGGAGAGTGTTCCGACAAGGCTGCCTCAGTGGAAAGTTATGTTACCGATAAAGAGCCTCAAGTTTAGACACACCTTGTTGACACTCAATTGAATATTGATCAGACTATACTGGCCTCTATAGCGCTTTTAAATAAGATTCGAAAGAAGTCAATCGTCTTAGATTTCTTTGGATATACTCGAGCACTGTAACTAGGTAGTAGAGATGAAAAAGACCAAGTTGGCTGCTTCAGTTCAGGTCTGGTGTATAATGGAGACCCAGTCTGTTCGGTCGCCAGTTCCTTTGAAACTACCTCTGTAGAGGCTACAAATCAAATAAGCTAAAATATGAGAGAAGCGAACAAAGGAATTCATCTACATTGAGCGTTAAAGAAATGACAGCATGTGGGAGCAATAAGATTATGCGCTGAAAAAACCTGGCACATGGGGCTTGTGTAAAGTAATGACCAGCATGAACAGAAAATGGCAGCTCGTAGTGCAGATTTTTGCTGTCTATGTTTGCTATGGGAATGCCAACATAATGCAAGATACCATTTCATGGCAAACTGAAGGAACACTAGGCTATGGTATGTTTCAGTGTGGTCTAACTGGCCAGCCGGTCTTCCCGAAAGTCATTCCTTAGTGCCAGAGGATGATCAGCCAACTTGGAGATGTTGCTTTACTAACGGACGTTGACCGTGGTCAACCACTCCTAGTGCCAGGAAACCAGTCTGATATCACAAGGAAGTCAAAACAGAGTTCTAAACTGATGCCATCGCACAAAACCAGAGTTACCACAGCTCAGCTGAACCTACTGGAGTTGACCGAGCTCAGAGTCACTAGCTGACATCCCAAAAAAATGCCAGCACTGACTAGAACCGTGACACCTCTGTCTGCATGATTGCAAAAACGCCCTGTAACTGGCCATTTGGCTGAGCTTAAAAATTAGACAAAGGGCAAACCCGCCAACTTGAATTACCGACAGATAACAAAACTTTGAACAGTTTCCAGGAGGAGAGACCTGGCAACTCCTGAAAAATAGCCAGCATTGACAAATGATGACCATTTGCACAAGTCAACTAATACAGAGTCAGCACTTTCAGGAGCGACAAGGTATAGGTGCCAAAACAGAAGTGGCTATGCTAAGGTTTGGCGCCTAACAGCAGCGACTCTGGTCACAACTGAACCGCCAGTAAGGCCTCAACTGAAAGGGTAAGTTTCACAACCGAGCGCTATTACCAGAGCTGGAGAGACTGACCCCCGGCTATCAGACTCACTGAACTAAGTCTTCCTACTATTGGAGAAAGTTTCAACATCAACAAACTGGCTTGGCCCACTGAGAAATAAACCAAGAAAAGAGGTGGAGTCTAATGTAAGATTGATCGATAAAAAAGAAAAAGAGCGATATCGATCATCAAAGCTAGTGCCGACTCTACATGTATATTCATTGCTCGCATACACTTTGGCTCTATGTAGTTACACACATTTATATCAAAACATTTATTTTAGTAATGAAACACTATTGGTTGTCTAGAGGAAAAGGGAAGGGAACCGGCAGCTTTCTTGACAATACCTTAAAATCAACTTGTCAAATTCATTCTGTACAGCTACTTTATACGTACCATTTTTAATATGAATAGCTGTTGCATCACTCAGTATTCCATCATATGATATTCTGAGGATGACAGTATATTCACCAAAATTTAGACTTTGGAAAATCGAATAGTTTAAAAAATATTGGGTCGACTGACTGCTCAAGTTAAACACAAAGGATTGAGTACATTGCTGCTCAAGACATAGTTGAAAGTGGGCCTCATTTGCTTCTCCTTGCCAGAGAAATGACAAAAGCAGCAGGTTAATGCCTGACTTGCAAACAAACTCAGCTTTAAGATTTTCTGCCATATTAGGCTCTAAAATGCATAAGAGATACGCAATTATCAATAATATAATAGTTATAGCTTTTGGTTTGTTTAACTTTGGGCTGTAGAAATTATTTGCACTACAAGTAGCAGTTAATTACTTCAACTCAAAGCAATAATTTGAAAGTATTTAAATATTGTTTTTCTAATCATTATCAAAACAAACCTGACTTGAACTAACCTAATTGTATTGAAGTTCATAAAGCAATTTTGAGTTTTATTATTTTCAAACTTTCAATTATTTTATCAGAATACTTTAAAAAACTCGAAATTTGGTGGTTATTGTCAGCCATTTAAAAACAAAATTCAAATTTTGTCTAGAAAAGCAAAATCGCTGCCAAGTGTATGTTTAGGAGAAGATCCATTAAATTTTCAAAACTTCAAAACTGGCAAATCACAAAAAAAAACAAATTAAACTGTCAATAAAATTAAGTTCATCTAAGTTTTCAGGACAAAATATTTCAATTTGTGAAATTAAAATAACCGAAAATTAGAATAAAAATACATTGACTTACCGACTTTGAGAAAGATTGATTGAAACTCGGAAGTTTGATCTCCGACAATTTCTTTGATGAAAAGCAAATAATTTCCTATGGTAAGACTCTCAGCTAACTGGAGATTTGCAGTGAATGACAGTTGTCCAGCTGTAGGTAGTCTTGTCTACGTTTCAATTGGACTCTCACAGACAGGTTCTCTATCACATATCTAGAATGAAAAGTGCTTCTGAAATGTCCATTCAACTACCTCCCATGCTACTCGAACTTCAACTGAGTCTCTCCTCACTCTATCCAGTATAGTCTGGTTTTTAGGAGTGATTGGTTCTGGATAACATAATATTCATGATAACCGTTTGCAGTTCTGCAGTAAAAAAACAGCCACGTATTTCTTTATTGGGAATTTAAATTGAAAATAAGCAAATTGAAGCATTTGCAATTCAACTTGCAGCAAATTGTTAAAAAGCTAACAAATTCAGAAGTACACCACTGGGATCATTTGTGAATATTTTAGAGACTAACTTTTAGGTTAATAACAAGGTAATAATATAGTACAATGCTATACAATTAATTTATTTTTGTTCTTAATTCTGCTTTATTAAATTAATAATAACGCTAAAATGTATTGTTCATGTTTATTTGGAGTGAAATGGTCACAATGGTTTTATCGTTCTTTGTGAAATGTTTAGCCTTTGGACATCAAGATCAAATTATCTCAAAAAAGATATATTGGCAAAGTGTAGCTTACAACAGTCTTACAAACTCGATTTCAAATGCTAAAATGCATAATATAGTCTCAACATGGTCAATGTACATGTATATGGGCATTTATTATTATTCCTTGACATTGTGGTCTAGCAGTATTGATACTGCTGTTGAATGCATTTCTCAGTGTTCAATACAAGTGATATTAGGAACATAAGACTCTGTACTGTCAGAAGACAAATATTTAAATTAAAATTGATGAATATCATCAATCACAGAGACACAAATGTATCTCATCTTAAATGACAATGCCAGCACAATAGAAACAATATTAATCATCATAATGCTATTATTAATGCAATTTCAACAACAAAACAAACTAACGCTAAATGTAAAATATTTTATTGATTGAACAGTGAATGTTTTAAAATTCACTGAAAAAGAATTTCTGATTTTGTAAAACAGAGAAAGATGATGAAAACAGCACTGCAAGAAATTAAACAAATAGCAAAGCTAAAATTAGGTAACTAACAGAATAGCACTTTTCAGTGTAACAGTTCCTTTATCATAAAATCATGTCATCACACTGACCAATCAAGCCATGAAACTCTGTAGATGGTAGAGCCTTTGTTTCGTGTTAAAAATGTAAAACATTAGGCTAGGAAAGCGTTACTGTTATATATTGTGGATTTATGGACTACAAATAAACTGTTTTGCAATACGGCCAGCAGCATTTATTTAATTCAAAATATTTTTAAACTATGTTATTACTGTCAAAACATCAAATGTATAGCGTCAATAAGCACTTGATTTTTATAATTAACTAGTTGTTAGGAAAGAACTACCCCAAATAATCTAAAATAGTCTTTTTACATTCCATGAACTCATCACTTTACCTTTTTAAAAGCAGTCTACTTGTGACATAACTATGCTAATATTTTAAGGCATGTATAACAACTATAGAACTTGCTTTTGTGTCCAATGTAGTTGAGCGTATGTGGGTGAGAGCTCAGGTTTCCAATGTGTGTATAGGCAGAAAAAGTGTATATTTCTCCATGTTTGATGAGTACTACTGATGGGTCTACCTGAATATATTAAATATTTATTACGTATATGCACACTATTATAGCAAGCAACAAAGTTACAAATGATACTCTAATAATGCTTTTGTTTTGAAACAGATTTTTACCTAACTAGAAAAAATTGATTGTATTTGTGGTAGAGTTAAACTAAGTTAAAGTTTTTGGACAAATTTTTTTTAATGTAGGTATCGTATGTTTCATAGTTTTTAATCATAGCTTGATTTGTTTTTGAGAGCAATTGCTAAAACAAGTTAAGATTGGAAATAAAAACACAATAACATTTATGAAATACATATGCTTTAGTTAACATTAGGTTTGATGTACAGTAGATACGCCTACGACGTAAATAATTTGTTCCAAGAATGTTTAAATTATGAAGATTTCATGTTATAAAAACAGAAAACATATAATCTACCTAATCGGTTTTAAGATCTTTGCAAACTTGCACCTTGGACCATACAAAGCGAAATTTGTACTATACTTACCCATTTATTTTGTGGACTACTGTAACTGCAGTATTATCAGTTTATACGAACAATTCTTATCCTTTTTCCGATCAATAGTACTGGTTTTATAAACCACGATGGTAGTAATTTTACATTAAGTTGATGGGGAGCACACATCTTCAATTTTAATTTACAGTGATTTGCTTGTTTTTTTTTCTGAACAGCAAAGTATGTTGAGCAAGTTTAAAGTAGTAAAAAAAATTTTTATATGTTCACAAAAAAGCAAAGCAACCAAATGTCTTTACTATAAATTAGTGGTGCTTTTAGGTTGTCGTCTATCCATATCAAATGGTCAATGTTAAAATAAACAAAAACCTTTAACTATACTGAAAGTGAGGCACTTGGATTTGCAGACCAAAGCTGTAGCACTTGCACCAAACAACCAACTAAAAAGTATTCATGAACACTTCTGCAGCCACCTATTCTCTGCTGTTTTGACACATCTATCATGACAAACTAGAATACTATAAAAGCTGTATATATAACCGATACAAGGGTATACAGAGATCATTTTCCTCTTGCTGCTGATTTGAAATAAGCTAACATTCAAATAAAAACTGATAAACTCTGCCGACCTGACAGTATATTTTAAATTATATTTTGTATGAAGAGCAAAGAGGAAAATTCAAAATGAATTTTCAATGTTATCTGGAATTTTATGGGAGGTATACATAATATGAACGTCTAATTTACTTTTAAAGAAATCCAAGTTTTTAATACCTTACTTAGTTGTGTTTTACATATGTGCTCTCCTTTGCACTCATAATTAGAAAAATGACCAGTGCGTCGAAAAGAAGATTCCACAAAATTGTAGTCTGAATGGATGAGACGAAAATCAAGAACACTTTTGTTTGGAGAAAGACTGATATCTGCGCCTGTGACAGATTTAGGAGCTGCATATATTATTTCAATAACTAGGGAGTTGTAAATATTTTTGGAAAAAACATTAGGAAAATTATGTAGCCGGTATTATATTCAAAAGCGGATGTGGCCAAATGGTGGATCTAGATGCGGATCCCTGCAGTTTTTTTGCGGATCTTTCAAGATGGCTGACAAAAACCATTTTTGAAGTGTTTTTTTAAAACTTGGTTTAAAAAAGATTTTTGTAAACTTCTCCTAGAATTTTTGTAAATTCATTCTTTTGGCAACGAATTTTGTGAAAAGCGATCCTAGAATACGGCTCACAAATACGGCTCATCATGAATTTTAAGACTTGCTGTAAGTAGCAGGAAATTGCAGTTTGATAATATTGTGTAGTCAAAGCCCGCTTGTCATTTTCTCACTGATATCAGAGATTTATTACAGCACATTCATTCACTGATTTTTAGTCAAATTATGTATTTAAACTAAGTGTTTTAAAATCGTATTTGAGGATTTGTTTTAAGATGTACACCACTATTTGCGTGTTTATATATGGTAAAAAAGAAAAATGCACATTTTCAGCTCATTTTAAATCTTTAATTTGTCAGATTTAGCTGTAGCGGATCATGGCAAAATTATTTGGCCATCCCTGTTCTAGAGCATCTCAGGCAAGTGTGGCTCTATAGTGATGTAAAGTGATGACGCTCGACTCTTAAAATAGGCTATTGAAGGCAAATGAGATTTTACCTAACCTCTTCCGTTTATTGCAATCAGGCATGTATTCATTCATGAATCTTCTATAGAAATCAGGTCGACAAATAGCTCAGAGTCACAGACTCTTTGTTTGTGTCCCACAAACATGTAAATGACCAAAGTAAGTTTTGCTTTCTGAATTCTTCATTGCAAAAATGCCTAATCCAATTGTTGTTACAGACAACTGTTTTACCAAACTGTTTGAACTTTTTGGTTTGATAGTGAAATCTATGTTCATTCTTTCTAACCAATTGAAAACAGCAAAACAAGGATAATGGTAGTAGAAGGTCAAAAAACTCTGAAAGCTTGTAACGGGTAAACTATGGTGATCAGTTACCGAAATGGTATACCACATATACTGGCTGTTTTATGTTTTCACATAATGCAGTTTCCTGTATTTTTTCCAACTTGAATAGTAGCAACTTAGCAAAAAGACGTTATTTTGTTTACATAATGCTGTCGAGCACACAATTATAGATTAGAGTGCAATTTAAAGGCTTCATGGCAGGTCTTACACGCTAGACTATTTCAGTATTATTAATATTATCGATGCGAATGTTCTTTGAATTTATCTTATTATGTTTTCAACAAAGCTCCCAAATTATGGTGTGGCAAATTGAAGAAAAACCTATAATAGTTAGATTTCACCTACTATCTTACCATAGGAACAGTTGCCACCAAATTTAAAGAATTTTAGGTATCCAGAGAAAGTATTTAGACTATGTTCTACTTGTTTGCATAGCTATTCATCTTTGGGTCTCCACTTTTGATTTTTGGTTTAAATATAACCTAAAATCTATTATACATGTCAAAAAAATGTACCTTGAACAACAAGATGTTGTACCTATCAATTATAAGTTAGACTTTTTATGGCAAAAAATTAATTGCTACACAGTTTTATTTGTAATTCTGGTTTACCAAGAGAGATAAATTTTCTAAATCAAGTCATTGGTTTTTCAGAGTTTTCCCTAAAACCCGATTTGCAAATAAAAGTTTTTAAACAAAAACTAGAGCTTTAAACTGGTAGGTTTCACTGCACATTGTTATATAAAATAATAGAATAGAGAGAGGAGATGTTTACTATTCAATTACAGCTTTTCTAAGCCGAATATACTCCTTAGTATTTGTGTAATTGATAAAATGATAAGAGTCGGTTACCTTATAGTATCTGGATGTAAGCAGATTACTTAGATATCAATTTTCTCTAACTCCTTGTCAAGGTGAATATGAATATTATTGTAGCAACTTTTAATGGTACAAGTTTAAACAAACTTGCTAACATTAACCCTTTAACGCTTCGTGTTTGTAATGAGGTAAAGTTATATATTTATGTTTTTGACAAACATGTGCATGCATTGGAATTTTTGGTATAGAAGAGTTTTAATAATATACTATGATATATTGGTAATCAGATGTTTACAAATTAACCCTGCTGAACTTCATAAAATGTTATTTCTATATAATCGCTGAGAGGAAAATGTTTTCTCTGTTGACTTACTAACAATAAAATAAAGACACCATGGGTTTAGTTTAAAACATAAATCATTTAAAAGCTTTCTAAAAAATCAAAAAATCCCAGCTACAATGGCTCATTGATTTTTAAGATAAACTAAATGTGAAAATATTTAAATACATACCATTACGTATAGAACAGGCATGAAGTTCAGGTATATTGCAAGAAATGCTGACCTCAGCATTGGCCCAGAGACCTCTACTAGTGAATAAATATATCTGTAAATCAAAATCAATGAAATATTACCTGTTATTTTTGTTAAACCTGTTTATAACAAAAGTAGGGAATAGTTGATGGTGGGCTAACTGTTTTTTTTTCATAGCAGTGCACACAAAAATAAAAAAAATTCTCTCATTTACATCACAATCTATTATTTTAAGGAAGTTTCAAATGCTTTTCACCTAATCTTTTACCATAATAGATAGCTACTTTGCTGCATAAGGAGCACAGAAGTTCTTATGCAGCAAAATTTTGAATACGTTGATATGTTCTAGATGGTGCAGACTGCAGAAGTACATTCTACATATCTAGCATATCTATTTTTGTTTGCTGCATTTTTAAATCTGGTATACATCATTTGAATGTGCTAAATATTTTGTTAAATAGAATGAATAAAATTGATTTATTCTGCCCAGCTAAAACAGCGAAGATTATAACTTGGTACTGAAGAGACTTCAAACAGTTTAAATGCAAAAACAATTTGGTTGTGTAACTTAAAAAATATAACGTGGAGAGAGGGTTACAAATTGACCTGAAGCATTGTCATTTCTAATTACCTCAGACCTCCTTTCTGTCGTAATATGAGTATTTGCAACGAGATTCCAAATTGTGTTTAAGGCAGTCACTTTCAAGTTCAGTATATCGAGCCCTCACAACTCCCCCAGCGAGTAGTCTGAATCTCTAATAAACAGGTAATTTTAAAAATGCAACAAAGTAAAGTTTTTATTCAAATAATTTGCTAATGATTACCATTTTTCTTTGAAAAATATATCTTACAACTACAGCTTCAAATTTGATTAAGTTAAATTTTGAAGTATGAGGAAAATTAATAAACATTTTCAGAATTTCTATTATTCAGCGTGTAGGGGGGTATAAGGGTGTAAACATTGTCAGATTTCTATTTCACAAAATAGTCAAAAGTGTACTTTAATGAGCTTGATTCAGCCTACTAACTCTTTCACATATTAGAAATGATCTAAAGCAGCCCTAAAAGCTACATGAACTCCCATCATCTTGGGAGAAATGTTTAAATAACTATGAATGGAGGAATTGAGGGGCGAATGGTTTAGAAAGGTTTACAAATTTGATTAAAAATGGATATTTTATACTGTCTCAACTAAAATAATTTTCTCCACTTAAACAGTGTATTAATCATTTTGTCTAATTTTCCAAGGTCAACTAGCTAGCAGAAATGAGCTGCTTATGCAATGGTTGTTTTTGCTTAGAGTGACTCATTATCCTAATGTGGCATGGCTTGCTATTTTCTTGCATGTTAGTCAATTGATTAAATAGATTGTAAGAAAAGAGGTAACCTCTTGCTCTAACTCAAACTAAGAACTTATCATTAATATTTGCTTGATTCTCAATTTCTTGACTTGAATCAGACTGGCGGCTTTCATGGAAAACTCTTGCCAGCAAGAGCTGTTCTTTAGCAACTATCAGGTTCACTCTTTTTAGCGGTAGTATAAAATCTCGCTCTTTTAGCGGCTGTTCAACTGCCAGCAGACGTTTTAGTAAGCAAACCAGGTCATTCAAGCAAGACTTGGCTTATGCTGGTATCCTTTCAGCTCGTCTCAATAACTTGACAGGTATATAGACTGTATACCAATTTGGCAACTCAAAAGATTTCAATCGCTCTATTGTAAAGAAGCGACCAAGAATCACTGGGTCGACTTTGGATCTACGACACTTTCACTTTTTTGGTTCAGCTTGCTGACAATCACTCCATTAAGATGGGTTCAAATTCGAGCGCTTTGTGGATTGTGATGCTGCAATCTGAGTAGGGATAAAAAAATTCATCAGGAGGTTGGAAGGTGACCCACCTTCTCTTCTTCAATAAAACTCTTAACACTCGGCCCAGTCGACGAGATACACAGTACTCCTGCACTCGTCATTTTGTTTTGCTCATTGGTGTAGGCCATCTGGTCACATGAGACATATAACTTGTGACAGAAATACACAATGATGGCAAGAATCTATAAAACATACCGTTGCCATACATTATTGCTGGTGACAATGAAACACATTCTAGCAGTACCAGAATTGCCCTGCAAAGCCGCATTCACTTTACTTCATATGGTGTCCCTGACAGAGTGTTTCGATCAGATAAAATCATTTTGGCCAGCTGAGTTGGCAGCTTCTTAAACTAAACTAATGGCATGTGAAGTCTATGCAAGGCACAAGTCATAGTCGGCTCTGTTTTCGTCTCAGCCCAAGTCAGGTAAAATATCTAAATTGTTTGGCGAGTACAGCTTGTTTTACTTCCTCCGCCTATTTGAGGCTTTTGTGAAGATTTAGTAGAAGAAGTTCAACTTGACTTAACTAGCTGTTAGTTGTTTCTCTTTTCGGCACCAGTTTGGCCTTCGTTGGAAGATTAGTCTAAAGCCGAGTGCCAAGCAGGTGTGACCTCTCATAAGTTTATTGTTTTTAGCAACAGAATTGCACATAAAAGCAGATTGTTCAAAAACTCTTTCTTTCCTGGCTGTTGGAGACCCTTGCTACCACAACTGAGTCTTTTGTGTCCATGATTTCACCCATAGATACCAACTTTTCATTTGAGTTTAGAATGATGCCCCAATGTGTTCTTCTTCCTTAGTTTCCAATGGCTCTAACATGCTCAACATATCCTCATGTGCATCAAAGATTTTGCTCGGTCTATCCTTTTTTAAATGCTGCAAACATTTAAATTGATAAATTTTGGTAGGTATCTGGTTTACTGCTTGCTTGTTGCTGTGTGGGAATAAAAAAAAGTTCTATAACTTCTGCTTGGCAACTTTCCCAAGCTTTTTTGTAAATACAATGTAGTCAATTGAAATTGGCCATTATGACAGAAAGCCACTCTCACTCTCCATTTTGGCAAAATCACCAAGTAATTCGAAATGGTCTTAGGTGGTGCTGATAAATTCTTGAGGCTGCCGGCTTTTAATTCCAAGACCCGAATGGCTGCTCTGAAATGCCATACTATTTTTGCCCCAATTTGTTCAAAAGCTTTTTTAGTTGTGCTTCCAGTTTTCTACTGAACTTTGGTTTTTTGTAGCTTTAGCTCCAGGCTTGAGCAACACCAGGGTTTTTGTAGCTCAACTATCATTTCTCATCTTTTTTCTTTTGTGTAGTTCATGTTAGGGCCTCAGCCTAGCTTGTTTGTAGGAAGCCCTCATTCTAACTGCTGGATGGCATCATTAGACTTTAAAGGTCTCTCACTTTGAGTAAGGGATGGCACTTGATTTGTAATCAGGCACACACATTTAGTTAGGCCAGGATTTTGGACTTGCTACAGTCCAACAAACTGTGCCTGTAGAGTGAGATTGTCTCTCTTGTTTGTTTCATTATTCATTAGCCAAACTCAGCCTCTCGACTGTAAATCAATAGTTCTGCCTTTTCTTTTTTCCACATTGCTAGCTGCTCCTGTCAAAGAGTAACATGCATATTTTTTAGCCAGTTGGACATCTCTGTCAAGTAATCTTGTTTTGTTTAAGCATTTGTGGATAAAGGATGACAGCTTTGGTCTAGTTGAGTAGGCAGGCATTATTTGGCTGAGCATTAACAGGTTAGCTGCCTTATTGGTTGCCGAGTGGTGTGTTCCCTAATCAACCAAGACAACATTGTGTCATATTATCTTTGGTCTTGCATCAGCAATAGAACTTGAAATGAGTCAGTTAGCCGCTAGTTATTTAATCCACTACCCCATTAGCTTGTGAATGTTAAGGACTGGTGTGCATCTTCTTTGTATGCCATAGGTGGCACGGCTCAGTCATTAACTGACTTTCAAACTGTGCGCATTGGTTTGTGTGAAGCTGCTTTGGTACACCAATAAATCAAGATATCATCTTGTCAATGGCAGTAGCTACTACTAGTGCTATGGTTTTTAGAAAAGCTAGGCAACTTTTTTCTTTGGTTTTTGGTCAGCACCCGTATGCACTTCCTCATTTTGGGTCACTGATAGTGGTCTCACAAACTCTCCAGCAATGTTCTGTCTGGTACAACCTGCATATGTTTTCTGTCAATCAGGAAAGCTGTCTGGCATACTATAAAGCACATGTCCAGTCTTTTTACTAATGTTGTCATTCTTAGCTGTCATTATGACAGGAGAAGGTGACTGGTCATCCTTTCCACCCAGGTTGAGCAAGAAATTGTGTGTGACATATGGAGGTTTTTATGATGGCTTGTATGCAAATTGCACACTTCCGAGGCTGGCTGTGAGAGTTGTTTGAGCTTTTAGCACATTATTCAGTAGTAGTTAGAGAGAAGATTGATCTAATGCAGCTGCCAGAGCTCCTACTTATTTCAGCTATATATGATTGGTAGTCAGCTCATCTCTTAGAGGGATTGTATAGTACATTGTGGCCACTGGTTCTTAGCTGGTCATCTGCATCTATAGAGTTAATTTTAGAATCACTTTTATTTTTAATTTGATACATGTCACAGAGCCTCAAGAATGCCTTAGCTGGCCCTAAATTGACTCCCTCTTTTAGTGACCGTAGTTACAGAAATTTCGTCCATGCCACTGATCACCTCTTGCATAGTCCTGGCAGCCCTTTTTACAAGACACATGCTGTCAGCGGTGTAAAAACATGTTACTTTAGCTATGCTATCTTAGAAGGGCTTTTTTAGTAGCCCCATGTTACTTTGAATTGTCACTTTGGTGAAACGAGAAAAGGCTCAAACTTACAGAGTTTTTTTACTATAATGTCACACGTGAATGAGGCAAGTGGACAAACTGACATACATGTACTAACCAAGATTGGCATTCAGTTTTACATAAGAGTGCAGGATTAAGCTATTCAGACATGAGCTAAAAACAACATAAAACACAGAATAATGTTACAAATCTAGTTTTTAATTTAGGCACAGAGAGACAGAAAAACTGGCAATCATATAGAGATGCCCTTGTATAAACAGGATCCATTATTATATATGACATGTTATGCTAACAAAAGGTCTTCCTGACATCAAAATATATACATTTTACATCGATGTCTGATTTTGAACTCTGAAGTATTATTGTTCATGCGTTAAAATGTGACTTATATGACACATATGTAAATGAAAATAATGCTCTCTAGAATCAGAGCATTTTGAAATGACTGTTGTTCAGATTTATCGTATAAACAGAAATATGGCGGCTTGTAGTAGTGGCTTAGTAAGAAAGATCTGAGTAAGACGTTTTTCGATATATGCATATATGCACATTTTAGCATTCTTCACAAAAAATTAAAGTACTTTGCCAATTGTTGATGCTTTCTACTTTAATGCTAGTTAACTGAGAGAAATATTTAGAATTTCTTTTGCTCATGATTATGAGATTTTTTTTACTTACTTCTACCATGTAATTGCTAGACTTGTAAAATACATGTAGGCAAAATGGGCATGCCTTTTTTAAAATAATGCTGACAAAACATTAAAAACAAATCCCCAATTTTAATATACCATAGAAGTAATTTTTTTTTCTATACTATGCGCTAAAACTTTATTTGCAATAATTGGCATCAAATCTTTGATTGCATGTATTTCTCACCTGGTTTCATTACATAATTGTACTGACATGCCAGTTTCATGAATTTTAATTAATTAGGCAATGAGAATTTTAATGCCAATTAGTAATAAACTCATAACCAAAATTGTTAATCCATAAAACCAAAAAAATCTTTAAACATTAATGCCTTTTGACTCTTTTGCAGGCATATGCATTTTTGCTTACAATCTCGGTGCTGTCTCTTGATGCTGCTAGTCACCTAAACTACAAACTTGGAAATAAACTGACGCTACATACTACACTAATAGTGTGTTTCTATTTTATGCTTTAGTTTCAAGCTCACTCTGTCTCGGTAGTTGAGCACAACTCCGAATATAACTAGCATCAGAAAAATTTTGTTTCTTCATTTGTTTTCTATCAAACTCCTTTACGCTAAAATTATCAGGTTGTTAACTCACTTCTTCAGGTACTTACTCACAGATACATTTCATGATATTTTATATGTCTAGCTGGTGTTAGACGCTTTGAAAATATTTTTTATTTGCTAACAAACGTTGTTGTGACTAGAATATTTTTAAAGAACATTAAAGTTTCTGGTACGGGTCATTTTTGTTTATTTTCGTATTTAACATTTTTCTATGTTTAGTACAATTCGAACTAAGTGTATTTGCAATAGCGTCTTTTGTTCTTTGTCAATGCAATTATTCTTTATGGTTCCGCTTGACCTATCTACGATGTAAATATAAATTCAAGTTTGAGTTTGTTAGCGCTTTTCAACAATTTGAGATAAACAAATTTGAAAAGCAGGTCCAAACTTAAAATATCATTATTGATTTTTTACACATGGACAGCTTTGATAGGCAAAGAAAAGTCATATGTTATTTTCATCGCTATACTTTTGCATCTCATTTATGTAAAGAATTGAGGTTCACATCATTTTTTTTTGCATCTATGTAGAGAATTCAGGTTAACTGCTGTTACAATTATTAATAATTTAGCATTGTATTTCTTTAAAATACTGGCTATTTTGCACAAAAATTGTTTTAAGCACTTAATGAGGATGTTCAAGTATAAAACATTTTTCAACGTTTTTGAGTGGGTGAGTATTAAAAAAATTTGAAATAATTTTGCAACAGTAAGTCAAACATTCTAGGGTCATATCATCAAAAGAAAATACTGCGGATTTTTCTATTCTGATTGACTAAAAGATTAAATGCAGCATTCTATAATTATTGTTAATTGACATTTACTAAAAACTCATGAACAAGATGAAAAGTATTTCAGCAAGACAATTACCAAATTGCTGATTGCTTGTTACGTTTTTAACTCCAATTTGTTTTTTACGTTTGATAGGTGTGTTTTATTGACAATAATGCTGTTTTCTACAAGTAAAACCTTGTCTTTAATTGGGAACCCTATTAAATTGATTTGAGGAGTGCTGAAAAATTAAAAAATGCTAGGGCACAGAATTTGTCTCAATCGTAGCTAAGATAAAATAGGTTACATTTCTGCAATGTGTCAGATTGTATCCTATATTTTGCAGCAACCAATTAATTGGATAAGTTCAAAGCCGAAATGATTGATAGTTCAAAAATCAAACTGCTGCGTCTGGCATTCCTGCGCTATGGAGAAGCAGGAGAGATTGAATTTAAACTGTGTTACATACAAAATTGCACCGTCATTTTCGCTGTTGATCTGGTTGTTCAATTATCACAGCGTTCCTTTAACTACACTATTCCCCATAAACTATGTTTCGATGAATATAATTTAACTGTCAGAATATTTTATAATAAAAAATCTGAGCGATGAAAAAACTATTCACCTCACAAACGCGTTGGGCTAGAATTAACTCTAAAGGTGGTAATTGACAAGTTAGATTTGAGGAAAATTTGAAAAATTGCCACAAAATTTACAGGTTCGCAATGGATTTATTTAAGTATCATAAACACTATCTCAGTTTTTGAAGAACAGATTTATTTAATGAAAAGAAGCGTGTGCTCAGGATTTTTACAGCTTTTTCGTACCCTAGTCAACAATATTATTTTACACTGCAAGCAAGTATACATTGATTCATGCATATATAAATTGCATAAATACACACATTTATATATTTGTATATTTGTGTGTGTTTGTAGTGCAATACCTTGTTGTTTTGTATAAAGCGTCACAAAGAAATGTGGAATTTAGTCAAAAAATAACTTTAATGCGACTCAACTCATGGTTAGTAACTTTAATGTTAGTCATATTATTGTTAGTTGTGTTATTGTTAGTCATCTTCTTTTTAGTCATTTTATTGTTAGTCATCTTGTTGTTAGTCATCTTATTGTTAGTCATATTTTGTTAGTCATCTCATTGCTATTCATATTATTGTTAGTCATATTATTGCTAGTCCTATTATTGTTAGTCATATTGTTGTTAGTCATCTTATTGTTACTGCCCAAAAACAACCATACTTTTGAATGAATCTTTGTACATCATAGGAAATTTACAAAAAACTGATAACTGGACTGCAAAAAAGTCAAAAGATGGTTTAGAAAATTGTTTAATTGATCTTCTAACAATGTATAAATGCAGGCTTGGCATTGGGTAATTTTCATACGACAACCACATTTTTATTGAGAGTCAAATTAGCAGTGTGCACAGCTTAGATGCTACACAAAAACACAATGTAGCAAAAGCAATGCAAATAAATAACTTTCCTAGTTATAGTCCTAATTATTCAAAAAAAAGAAAATCTATTGAGCACGTATCAAATCATTGTTTTTTTTTTAATATTGTTGATGTTAGCCACATAAAAATATATTAACAACATGAAACGGGAAACTCATATTATTTTTTTAAAAAGTTTTCCCCAAACAAAGCATTTTGAGTTTAACATTTTAATTTAGCTAAAATTTTTCAAGAACTCCGTGTTGTTGACAGCTTTGAAAATGCTGCATACAATGTATAGAAATAAAGTTTGTTGATAAATATTTTAATATTTAAGCGCAAATAAAGCATGAAGCTTTATCTAAAGATTCTAAAATAAGTCTTCATTTATAAAAATTGAAATAAGTCTATGACTAGAGTACAGAAAAATCAGCTCTGATTAACCATTATACATTCGATTTAGATTTGAAAATATGCTGTCGTTTTAGACTGGCTGGTGATCATGATCGTCTTTCTGAATATGACCTCTTTACGCAGATGTATAATATTACTTGTATTCTGACAGAAGCAGGTTGAAAACGAGACAACACAAAACAGGGAGCTAAAATTTTTTATAGCAATAATTGAGTAAAGTTTCAATCTTCAAAGCATTAAGCTTAAAATCTTCAAATCTTTAAGTTTTAAAGGCAGGAGTGGGTAAAAAACTTTGAATTTTTGCCAAATTTTCTAAAATTTGCAGATTTATGAAGCACTGTAAGCAGTAAAATGTGCTTTTTCAACAGGTATGCATTTTATTGACAGAAACTAATGCAAACTCTAAAATAAGCCTTTTATTGCGACCCGGTAATAAACCAAAGCGCAAGAAAACCGCAAAAATGCGACCCTTTCGGCCTCTTTATTTGCATAATAAATGACTCCTTATTGGCCGATATCAAACCTAATCCATATACCAAATGAAAGCTTAACACGCGGTCTTTCAGATGGTACTGTTGACAATCACGTTCAATAAACCAATAAAGAGTGAGAGCCTTTTTATTCCCGTCAAAATGACAACCTCGAAGAAAATCAAACTTGCTGGTTTGATTTGCATCGAAGCTGCCTTTTTATATAATGTAAATTGACCAATGAAATGTCGGTGACCTAGGTAGTGGTTTTAAAAATTGCGTCACCATTGCTGGGCTTATTCCTTTTCTCTCTGACCAATCACACATGCTCTCTAACAAGTTATTTTGATTTACGAAATGGTTAAGTCTTATTCTGTCATTACATACGGCAAGAAGAAAAGGAAAAAAAAGTCTTTCCATCTAAAAAGACTGATGATGCTGTTAGTATTATTGTTTGGCTAATTTTTGTTATTAATTTTTTTGATTAACCTTTTTAGTTACTAAGACTAGTTTTAATCAGTTACTAGAAATCTTTTTAGCTACTATTCATTTCATTAGGCTAACCAAACAATTCAAATAATATCCATTATAAAATATTGGTTATGTATCGATGATACCGAGTTGACATTATGCTATTTGCTATAAAACATTCGCATTGAAGGTTTCTTATTAGGCCCTTCTATCAGTGATAAAGTTAGCTATGGTGCTTCAGTATGCTATTTATGCTGTATACATCAGAGATTGTGAACCCAAAATAAATATGAAGTTTCAGCAAAAAAAATTATCTGCAACTAATAATACCTAAGCATGAATATTTTTTATCTGTAGATAGTTGATGCGACCACAACACCGGCAAGCAAATTTCTTCTTCTTTCATCAGCACCGTCAACATTGCATGCTCCAGTTTGTGGTGCTCCAGCTTGTGCTGCTTCAGTCTCTGCTGCTCCAGTCTCTGCGTTCAAGCACAAGCTGGAGACATTCAAGGAGTATCCTGCTAGCGGTCCTAGTTCTGCTGGTGCTGACACTACTTCTGGTGATGCCGCCGCAAGCAGTTTCAGTGCAGGCAGCTATAGGGTAGTTAGAATGGAATTTTTAATTAGCCTAGTATTTCATATAGTTTGTTTCGCCTGTTGTAGTAATAATGTAGGGTTAGTTGGGAATGCTAGGGTCTTTGGTATGTCTAGTTTATTTCAAGTAGTTTATCATGATTTTAAAGTCGTAGTTATTCAAAGCACACATCTCAGAGTGTGGTTAATGGTAATGCTTATGATATAAACGATAGGTTTGTTTATTCCTGTAAGAGTAACAAGGTAGGTTATGAACAAGCATGTAGCTTTATTATGGTCTTAAATTTAGCGCTGCCTATTACTCATAAATCATACTTTGCTAATTTAGCTAAGTTAGCTACTGTATTTTCCACAGCTTTAGAGGAGCATCTTAGAATCATCAGGAATATTGTAAAGGCAGAGCATCTAAAGCTTGACGGACGTTGGACTGATGTACGTACTGTAGGTATAGCTGCTAGTTATGACGGTACATGGCAAAAGCGTGGACATATTTCCTGCAATGGGGTATTTGTTGCTATAGATGTTGTTGCTGAATATGAGGTGGACTTTGAAGTGATTTTAAACTACTGCCAAGTGGGTGAAAAAGGACCAAAAAAGAATGACAATGATCAAACCGAGTTCTGGAAGAAACACCAAGATGCTTGCATGAAGAACCATGACGGCTTGAGCGGTGCTGTGGATAAAAAGCAGCAAAGATCATCAGGCAGAGATCTACAACAGGGCCTTTACGTTATTCTGTTTTTTGGTGAGTGTGACAGTGCAGCGTAGGATGGGGTGTGTAGTCTGAGTGTATGCTGATGTCAGTGATCAATATTATTAAAATATGTAGCAAAGCTAACTATATTTTCCATTGTTGATGTTTACTGTTTAAAAAATATAACGTGATCACGCATTTACTATAGTAGTTGGGCATAAAGACTTTTATTGTCTGCAGGAAACATTCTCTTTTGATATATGTTTGTTATCTTCAAAAACGATGCACACTTAGTACAAAGCCAAAGCTTTCAGTGCCAAAAATCTCTGATGGGATTGATAAAATTACTTTTGTGGTGAATTGGTCGGTATTTGTTTTTGCTTTTTGTTGAAACTTATTAAGGTTACAATGTTATACAGGTGTGTATTGTAATAAAGTAATAGAAAAATAATACCAGTTATAAGCACGGGAAAGTATGACAAAAAATGTTGAAGCACTCGTTCCAACTAAAAACATCTTCTCTGCAGTCTTAAACCAGCCATTAAAATCAAATAAGGCAGTAAAACTAATAGAACTGAGCACTCTTTAACCTTCTGAATTCTGGCCGTTACTTTCAATGTGTGTCAGTAACCCTGGGCAATTTATCCAGCAATCCAAAGCTATAAAACTTTTATTAAATATATCTAAATCTGCTCATAATACAATGGTATTTGGTAAAACACTAGTGAAAAATTCGAGCAACCCACATAACATGTTATTAAACAAGAATACAGTAATCAAATAAAAAATACAATAGTTTGCCATTATTCGGGCTAAACTATAAAAATTAGTATATTTTTAAAAACTCGTAAAAACATTTACAGTTGTATCACCTGCATCGAGCACATGCTCATCATCATTTCACGACTCAAAATACGCTAGGAAGTTAAAGTATCAAACAATTCTCCTTTTACATTGCAATCATATATGCCCTACCAACATACGAGTTGTATCAATTTTTTTTTTATTTTGCTCTACTAAATTTTGCTATTACAAATAAGGAAATAAATAAAAATGTTTTAAAACTGTTGCAAATGAAAGTGAAATTTTTGGTCAAACATCTTGTGCAAGAATTAATTGGATTGGTCTACACTGTTACTCAGAAATAGCTTTTGTAAACAAAGCAAAGTGAATGATGCTATTGTGGCCTTTAAAGTTTCTGGCACACCTTATGAAATGCTTGAATGCTAGCCGTTAGGGTTCAAAGGTTAAAGATAGTATCTGGTAAGATTAGGTAACTCCTTCAGAAAGTATGTGCCTTTTTTTAAAATAAAAAATACTTTTATTTTCTTTCAAACGTCTGATAATTGTGGATTCAAGCCACCTATGACTAATTTTATGAAAATGTGGTAAACCCTCAAAGGGCGTGAATGACTATATACCACAAAAATATGCAGGTATTTGAAGGGTATTGAAGGGTTATTGTTTGAATGCTAGCATGAAACGTTCATTCTAGTTTGTTAGTTTTTGCTGGGTGAGAAGCAATCATTTATTTAGGTCGAGAAATTACATTTGTTTTAAACTTAAAATGTTACATGACTATGATCTTAAAAGGTTTACATGCTAATCTTATTCTCTCATACTTCTGACAAAATTAAAATGATGGGAAAGCTGAATGATACTTTGTAGATTGAATCAACTCTCATAGCTAGTTGAGTACATTTATTGAGAATGGAATCCTCCCTGCGTATTAATTTTTGCTTATTGGTCTGTTGCTTTGTCTCACAAAAGATAAGGACGCATTTGAGGTCTCTAAAAACACTGCGATTGAAATCTAATGCAGATTCCTTGGCTATTTTTGTGGTGCTATCAGAGTTTCTACCAGGCATTTTATTGGCAGTAATATTGGGATTGATATTGCCGCTCACATCGGATTTTTGTTTCATTTTCATTTTCGGATTTGGTTCATATCAACATATCAGATCATGTTTATGCACTTTTTAAAAGATACATGTAGATAAGTTTTCTAAAACGAGAATGAATAAAAGTTCTGTAGAAAGTGAAATTTTTTACTATTTAAACTCACTCTATCAGAGCATATTATTACACTCAAGTTTCATTGATGTAATAAGATTACTAGCTGTTATCTACTAAAGCGCAAATTAAACAACTAATCTCCCAGAAGGAGCAAAAGCTAATAAATAGTTTCTTGAATTAAAACACAATCTTAGATTATATTACTAGCGAATGTCTGCTTACCGTACCAAGGGAGTGAAATTTTTAAGGCTGCTAGCAAATGCTGAAACATTAAACTAGACTAGAAATTGCTGCTGTTGCAGATGATGATATTTTTAACAGTTGTTTACCGAATCAGCATTTTAAATCCAATTAGTTTAGTGATTGACTAGCACTGAGCTTACATAAATTTTCAGTTAAAGATTATTAAGACTTCAACAAGTACTATTTTGTGGAAAAAAAAAACAAGAAGAAATAGAGAATTATTGTTTCTCTTAGCATGAGCAGTTGATATGTTGTGGGAGGTGTGATGAGGTCATTATTAATTTTCTGTTTACTGTTGATAAGGCTACATATGCTATTATCAGTTGCTATCGGCACCAATCATAAGCCTCAGCAACTTCTGAACAGAAAAACTGTTCATAGGTAAAACTGGTGATTAGTCCTG